>NC_090745.1:107360773-107370773 GCF_036898095.1 Palaemon carinicauda | reverse complement strand
GTGTTTCACTCCGGCAAGAAATCGCGTTTCACTCCGACAAGAAATTGCGTTTTGCCCAGACACGAAATCATGTTTCACCTCGATAAAAAATTGCAAGAAATCGTGTTTCACTCCGACATGAAATCGTGTCACTCCGACAAGAAATCGCATTTTACTCAGAGAAGAAATTGCGTTTTACCCTAACAGAAAATCGTGTTTCCCTCTGACAAGAATTTGTGTTTTACTCTGACAAGAAATTGCGTTTCACCCCAACAAGCAATCGTGTTTCACCCCGAGAAGAAATCATGTTTTATTCCAACAAGAAATGACATTTCGCCCCTACAAGAAATCGTGTTTCACTCCAACAGAAATCGTGTTTCACTCCCACAAGAAATTATGTTTCTCTCCGACAAGAAATCAAGTTTCACTAAGATAAGAAATCACGTTTCACTCCGACAAGAAATCGTGTTTCACCCCGATCAGAAATCGTGTTTCACTCCGACAAGAAATTGCGTTTTACTTGGAGAAGAAATGGCGTTTCACTCCGACAAGAAATTGTATTTCGCCCCGACAAGAAATCATGTTTCACACCAACAGAAACCGTGTTCTACAGCGACAGGAAATCACATTTCACTCCGACAAGATATATCTTGCTTCACTCCAACACGAAAACGAATTTCACTCCGACAAGAAATCGTGTTTCACTCAGGCACGAAAAGGAATTTCACTCCGACAAGAAATCGTGTTTCACTCAGGCCCGAAAACGAATTTCACTCCGACAAGAAATAGTGTTTCACTCAGGCACGAAAACGAATTTCACTCCGACAAGAAATTGTTTCACTCCGACACGAAAACGAATTTCACTCCGACAAGAAATCGCGTTTCACTCCGCAACGAAAACGAATTTCACTCCGACAAGAAATCGTGTTTCACTCCGACACGAAAACGAATTTCACTCCGACAAGAAATCGTGCTTCACTCCGACACGAAAACGAATTTCATTCCGACAAGAAATCTCACTCCGACACGAAAACGAATTTCACTCCGACAAGAAATCGTGTTTCACTCTGACACGAAAACGAATTTCACTCTGACAAGAAATACTTATTGAGAAAAGGCAACGTTTGCTTTTTCTCTGTTCAGTTGATCGTACGGACTGCTAAATGAGGAGAATGAGAATATTCCCTTTTAAATAATTCGTACTGATTAAACAATAAAGTTTTTTTTTATTATTATTATTACTTGCGTAGTAAACAATGTAAAAAATATTTTTTCTTTTCGTTTTTAAAAACAAAGTTTATCTTTGCACATATTCGATTGACTATAAGAGACTTTCGTCTCAGTCACGCTAATTAAAGACAATAGTCATTTCTTTATTACATCTTACTCACAGTTCTCTAGGATTTATCTCACTTGGAAGAATGAAAATTTTATAGAGATAGATCGATTACTAACAAGAAAACTAATCACCATAGTTGTAGTTTTTTCTTAATTTACGTCATTTTTAAGCGAATGAGATGAGATTAATTGTCTGAATAAAATATCAATAAAGGATAATGACTTTCTTTCTGTTTTTCATATCGAAACAAATGATTTATTTAACCTGCTTCTTTATTATTATTATTATTACTAGCCAAGCTACACCCCTAGTTGGAAAAGCAAGCTGCTATAAGCTCAAGGGCTCCAATAGGGAAAAATAGCCCAGTGAGGAAAGGAAATAAGGAAATAAATAAATGATGAGAATAAATTAACAATACATCATTCTAAAAACAGCAACAACGTCAAAACAGATATGTCCCATATAAACTATTAACGACGTCAAAAACAGATATGTCATATATAAACTAAATAAAGACTCATGTCAGCCTGGTCAACATAAAAACCTTTGCTCCAACTTTGAACTTTTGAAGTTCTACAGATTCAACTAACCGATTAGGAAGATCATTCCACAACTTGGTAACAGCTGGAATAAAACTTCTAGAATACTGTGTAGTATTGAACCTCATGATAGAGAAGGCCTGGCTATTAGAATTAACTGCCTGACTAGTATTACGAACAGGATAGAATTGTCCAGGGAGATCTGAATGTAAAGGATGGTCAGAGTTATGAAAAATCTTATGCAACATGCATAATGAAATATTGAACGACGGTGCCAAAGATTAATATCTAAATCAGGAATAAGAAATTTAATAGACCGTAAGTTTATGTTCAACAAATTAAGTATACAATTTTTTCTTAATTTTCTCCTGCTATATTTTTTACATTAATTTCAATCTTAATTTTATAACAATATGACTGAGAGAAAGTATAAAAAGAAATAGAAATCCAGAAAAAATGATAATTTCGTCTTGACAATTCATTTCCCGGATTAAGACCTGACTTAATCTTTTCAGAGTAAGAAAGCTTTTACAAATAATGTAAAAGGTCAACGGTCTATTCATCCATCTATAATAATTAGATGATGATTTAAACTATACTTTATGATTACTCGAATGACATATGTGGATGAGATCATGGTAAGGGGTAGATGGAGATGGTTTGGGCATGCTTTTCGCACTCCCCAAGAGAGATTAGTTCACCATACTTTCAACTTGGCTCCATAAGACACTAAAAGAGTTGGAAGGCCCAGGCCTAAATGGTTAAGGACTAGGAAGGGTGAAGTAGGAGATGATGAATGGAAAAGTATTGATTTAAAAGCTCAAGATAGAGACGGCGGGTGAAATCTAACCGAGGCCCTTTGCGACAACAGGGGTGGGAGGAGATGATGATGATTATATGCCCAGATTAAAAGATGAGGAAAAATCTTCCAAAATAAAATGAGCAGCTGTTATCGTCCTACAAGCTCTCATCCTAAGAAAGTAGTCTTCAGCGTTCTGAGTTGAGTCTCCTGTATTATCCGCTTTCCTTTTTTTCAAAAGAAAAACTATTATATTACCGTTAGAGACTGAAGGAATATTGACCTCATGTTACAGAGGGAAAGGTTTAATTCACTATAACAAATAATCTAAAAGTTATTTTTCTCCAATTTGAATTTTGGCAAAATTCAAACCTTCAAAACTGTTATGTAATTTATAGTCTATTTCCATTGCAGGAAAGGAAAATATCAATCACTAATATTTTGAAATGTCATAATTCGCAATAGCGGATACTTAACATTTCCAAAAATACTCTAACAAAAAACCTTAAAACCCACAGCATAGTATTTCCTTAAAAATAATTGAATTCCTTATAATATATCATTATATTTTTGGACATATTTAACGATAGAAGCCAACCAATAAGCCACGATGAATGCAATACATACAGTAATTTCAAGAGAAACAAATGAATAAACGAATTGACGAATGACTCCCTCTAATCTGAGTTTCCAAAGAAAACGAAAGTCAGGAGGGTGACCCTTCCAGGGCTACGATGGTAGTTTGTGCGCTAACGACCTCATTTCGTTTTTGTTGGCTCAAACGCACAGGGCCTATTCAAGGGTATGGGACTAGCTTTAGGGCTTCTCCCCAATCTTTTTTCCCCTTTCATATGTGTTTCTTTCCCTTTTTTATAAGAATTCAGGGAAAGATTGTCTCTGTTTTCTTGGGTGGAGTGTCAAAGGGAACCATTTGGCTAACAAGACGTTGAACAAAGAATCTAAGAATGACGGACATTAACTGTCAGAATTTCATTACTTAATTGATTGGTTACTTCGCGTTCTTGAAGAAAAACAAGGAGTGGATATGAAGATATGTTTCCCTTTCTGGCTAATAAAGGATCATCATAAAAAATAAATAATACAAATACGTATAGAAAAGAAAACATATATCCCGAGGGGAAAATTATTATTGTAGTTCGCAATAGAAACTGATTTCCAGACGGTTAGAAGTAAACCTTTTCAAAGAACAGGAGGCTAGTGGGATGGGCAACCTACTATGAGATTCAGAGCCTCTGTAACACGGTTTTTTGGACTTTGCTCCTTATCAAGGCATCGGATGTAGCTGAAAGTTAACATATGTATATTTTACAACCACACACAAATTTTGTCAGCATTTTCAATAACCTAAACCCGATAGTTTTAATTTTTATAGAGTAAAAATGATCTAGCCGACGCCATGGCCAGTGATAACGAGCCAAGAGTCGAAAACATTCATTACGTAAGCAATGTAAACACCTTTTGACAAAATTTTGCCCCGCCCATCCACCGGACACCCATTCACCTTCTTCCATCGGCTCTGGAACCCATAACAGTCAAGAATGGCTAGCAGGATTTGGAATTGCCCCTGTGGTTGCAAAACTGCATTTATATTACGACTTGCAACTTTATACAGTCAAGAGAAATCCCATGGCCATATTTACTATAGCCTGAATAGGTAATTATTCAGTTTCTAGTTTAAATCCAATGTTTATGGTCTGATTTGTATTTAGCGTAATATGATTATAATACTTGTAATGTCACTCAGGCTTTTGAACATTTCCATTAACTATTCACTATGCCACCAAGAGAGAGAGAGAGAGAGAGAGAGAGAGAGAGAGAGAGAGAGAGAGAGAGAGAGAGAGAGAGAGAGAGAGAGAGAGAGAGAGAGAGATTGTATGTAAACAGTCTTGATATAACTATTTTTGTTAAAATAAGAATTTTGTGCTAAACTCTCCATCAGACCAACGGATCATCCGATATAATTTTTTTTCTTCATCTTAGGCCGTACGACCGTGTTGGCTATGTTTTGGGCATGACTGCATTTTGTAAATAAATCATGAATAGTTTTAGGAGTTTTATTTGTACATCTTATGGGAATTTATAGGAGTAAAGTGAACATAATCCATTTATCCTTTTAAATAATTACTACATGTAGCCAAACAAATAGTAGTAAAGATGATAATGCAATGAAGGAATGATACCAAACTTTATCTTTAGCTTCAACATCGGCAATAACATACCCAGTTGCCATAAATTTGTCAGCTTAATGAAATAGCCTATCATCTAATATAAAACTTAAATTCTGAGGAGGCCATGGCTTATTGCACAGTGAAAAAAAATGACACAGACTTTATGAATGGCGGAATGATACATAAATGTGGGTGGGGTATCTGTGCTAGCGTAGTAATACTACTGTAGCAGCAGTGCCGCAACAGTAATATACATGAATTAAACGTTTAGGCCAACTGCTGGGATCCTTGAGGATCATTTAGCACTTCTCACAACTACTCGAGAAATAAGTTTTTATAGCCAGAATTTTAATTTTCTGATCCAACAATGCCCATGATAGCCTTCAGTGTTATGCAGAATTATAACGAGGCTAAAGTGGGTGGAGCCTCATGAAGTCATCATTCTGACGATAATTATTGGTGAAAGTTTAAAGCAAAATACAGTACCGGCTATTTTTTTTTTTTTTTACAGTAAATAGATCGGTAGATAGACAATAAATAAAAATTGCTTGACATTGGATATAGCAGTTATCAAATCAAGCTTGTCTACTATGTTTTTGAAAATTACCAACTATTCCCTACACCTTGTCAGTCTGATTGTGAGCTATAAAGTAGACTGTAATTTCTTAGGAAACTTATTTTGGGAGTTAGACAAATAATCGAAGTGTTTTTGTATTTATTAACATATTTTGTTCGTTTGTTCATTATGACAATTCTCAGTGGAGAGGTTTCAGAGTTCATAAAGGTGTACTGCTTTGCTTTTATTTACACTTTTGTGTTATTGTTGGCAGAGGTATAGCCTTCGTTACGTATAACCAATCATCGATCGAGAAAGAGAGAAGAAATGCCGTCATAAGTTACGTAACGAGTGCGTTCGAAACCTTTTCTCTGAGTAAGTTGGCCCGTCTTCAAAAATCGTCACTTTTACTTAATAAAGTACCGAATTTATTCAACCTACGTAATGCAGAATATAGTCAAAATTTATGTGTAGATATAATGTGCATTCTGAATAAGCGTTATATTTATGAAATTCATAGAAAAAAAGTTATTGCGAAAAAACCGTGTTACAGAGGCCCTGAATCTCATAGTAGTTTAATAAAAATAAGAGCTCGACTTACTGGGCAAGTAAATCGACTCCTTTTAATAATAATAAATGAAAATAAAGAATCTAAAGGCAAATGTAAAAAGAGAGTTCATTAACCTATAGGAAAGTGATAGGCCTCATTGTTGAAGGATGTACCATTTGAATGGTTGTGGTGGCCTAGTGGTAGCGTCCTCTCCTGCTGATTGTCAGACTGGGGTTCAAGTCCCGCTCAAACTCGTTAGTTCCTTTGATCGTTGCTACCTCACCATTCTTGTGAGTTATGGATGAGCTGAGTCATCAGCAGCCATTGCCTGGCCCTCCTTGGTCCTAGTTTGGGTAGAGAGGGGGCTTGGGAACTAATCATTTGTAATATTGTCAGTCTCTAAGGTATTGTCCTGCTTGATAGGGCAATGTCACTGTCCCTTGCCTCATTCATTAGCGGCCTTTAAACCTTTATGAAATGGCAGTCATATTACCTAGAGCTATCGTTGAAGAGACCATTCTACATCGGAATGCAATTGGTAGAAAACTCAGCAGTTGCATTATGAAGTAAAAAGTTAAAGAAGTTGGGCAGCAAAATAGAAGAAAAATTGGAACTGAAGTGGAGTAGTGTATTAGAAGGTGCAGCATAGGGCTGAATGGCCGTTGCCAGATTACAGCAATACCTACAGTGCGCAGGGTGAGGGGAACTAACGATAGAGACGGGCTGAGTATAAAGGTTAACTTTCATTAAACCTCAAAATTTTGTCGAATGTATAAAAACAAATTTTGAAAATCAAAGGATTTATTTTGCGTCCATTGGTTGTGATTTTCAACCAGCTTTTCTCATAGATTTAGTAACGTTCGTTCGTTTAGATTACCTGGTGCTTATCTCTAAGAACCCACCTGGAGATACGCTCCAGGCAATCTGAGCGAACGAACAAACGAACGTTATCTACGAAAAAAAAAATGGTTAAAAATCACATAGACGTGAAATAAATCGTTTGATTTTCAAAATTTCCTTTTATACATTCGCCAAACTTTGCAGGCCTCCTGAAATTTAAACTTATGCTCAGCCCACCTGTTTTACTCAGTCATAGGGTAACCATGAGATCATAAACTATCATGGCAAAGTTGTCGAAAATCGTAAATATCTGTAGTGAGGGGGGTAATCCAGTCCAACCTGTTGCAGGTTTTATGCCCGTATAAATGCGGAGAGTTACTACCTGGTCTAGCCAATTGAGTATCAAAACAATGGCAAACACCTTAATAATAAATCTTGTGTGACTATTGAAATGCAACAGGGCTAAAGCGTACACCATAAGCGACACGCTGCATTATCACCTGACAGCAGTGAGAAATATGCAAAGGTTACTGCGTCTCAGAAAGTTAGTGATAAGAAAGGATTGGGAAAAGGAAAGACGGGAACTGGAAGTGGGAATGTTGGTAGCCTTAAAGGAGAGGAAAGATTGTTAGTGGATGTTATGCAGAGAGGTAAAATTATGATTCTATGTATGCAGGACATTAAGTGAAAGGGAAGGCACAGAGGTCAAGCATATCAGTGACAGACTCAAGGGCCTATCATTTGTGAAAGATAAGAGTATATGGCACATCATCTCGCCATACACTCCTTAACAAGTGTGTAGCGAAGAGGAGGAGGGAAACTAAAAGACTAGAAGACTATAGAGAAAGATTTCCAAGAAGTAAACTGTTAGTATTATCTACGAATATGAATGCCCATGTAGGTGAGAGTTCTGATGGCTTTGAAGGAATACATGGAGGAAAAAGTTATGGAAGATGGAACCAGTAAGGTGAAAGGCCATGAATATACAATTTGAGAAAAAAGTCATCTAGTAGCTTGTAAAAGTTGTCAAAATGAGACAAATTTCCTGTGCGTTGGATAGAAAAAAGAGACTATTTATGGATTGCATAACTATTACAAATGAATCCGTTGTAGCTCAATATATATTGATGGTGGAAGATTTGAGGCTGAAAGCAATAGTGAAAGTAAAAGCCTCAGCCACGAATAGGAGGATCAAAACTTGGATGATGAAGGGGGGAAGGTAAGATAGTTCAGAAGTAAAGGGAAATGAGCCAGAGAAGAGAAATGCATAAATGTAACGTCAGAATCATCTGAAGAAATATGGGGTGTTATGAAAGAAATTGTTGGTATCAGTAGCAGCAGAGGTGTGTGGGAGGACAAGTGGTAAGCATCAACAGGATAAAAAAAAAAAATATGTTGGCGAATCAAGAGGTGCAAACAGCTATAGAAGAAAAATACATAGCCAAAAGAGGTTGAGAAGCTAACAACTATAAAAAAGGGGAATATAGGCAGAGGTAAACAAAGAGATTGGTAGTAATTGCAAAAGTAGAAGCAAGAGAGAGAGAGAGAGAGAGAGAGAGAGAGAGAGAGAGAGAGAGAGAGAGAGAGAGAGAGAGAGAGAGAGAGAGAGATGATAAGAACACTGGAGGGAGAAAAGATAATCCACAGATTTACAGAAAGTAGATATAACAGGTAGGAATTATTAAAATTGAAAATGGATATATCTTAATTGAGGAAGTCAAGAGAAGGTGGAAAAAATACTTTTACAACTATTGAATACTGAAAATGAGTGTGAAGAGCTGGAAAATGTTCCTCCAGTAGAAGGACCAATAGCAAACATCAGAGAGAGTGAAGTCGAGAATACTATAATGAAAGGAAAAGTGAATAAAGCTGTAGGAAAGTCAGTTAAAAATAGAAATGATTGATGCAATTGGAAATCTAGAAAAAGAGTAGCCACACAATATTGGAAAAGATCTGGGATGCAGAGGAAATGTCAAGGGACAGAGGAGATAGTTGGATGATTAAATTGTATAATAAAAAAGGAGACGTGTTAAACTGTGGGAACTATAGAGAAATAAAGCTTTTGGAACCTGTACTCAAGATACTGGAAAGAATAGTAGAAAGAACGTCAAGATGAAAAAGTTGATGGGTATGAATAAGCAGCAGTTTCGATGCTATTTTTATAGTAAGACATGTCCAAGAGACGTATCTAGGTTAAGAAGTTTAGTCTGTTGGTGTTTGAGAAAGAGATGAGTACTGGAGAAGTTGGTATGGTGAATGAGGATGATATATCAAGGGAAAGAACCACTGAAAAGACAAAATATGAGGATACAGAAGCATTACCTGTGAAGGTTGGCCTACATCTGGTATCAGCTCCGAGTTCATTCTTGTTCATCACCGTTACAGACACTTTGACATCTGAATAAAGGAACAAGGAAGAATTGTAGAAACTGATGTTTGCAAATGATTTAGTCACTATAGCAAACACAGAAGAATTGCCAGGAAGATTTTCAATATGGAAATGAGCTCTATAAGGGAAATGATTAAAGGTGAACATTGGAAAGACAGAGCTAATGAAAAGGCCCCTAGCTAATAATTAGTAGTAGAGGAAATGGAAAAGTAAAAATTCAAGTGGAAGATGGTACAATGCTAAAACAGAACAGCGAGTTTCACTACTTGGGATCATTAATTATAGAGGAGGGAGGTATGATAGCACAGTGAGACGGAGAGTGAAGAAGCATGAAAAGAATGTAGAAAAGTAACTGGAGTTATTTCAGACAAGAATATCCCATTTAGGCTAAAAATCAAGATTTATGAGGTATTTATCAAGACCCTACTATATTAAGGGGCAGAAACTTGGGCACTTGAGAGGAAAGAGGAGGGACTATTGGAAAGAACCATGATGAGGATGATGACATGGATTGCTGGAATATCACTGCTGGAAAGGAGAGTCAAGATATAAGAGGAATGTGTAATATGTGTAATGTAAAATGATAAGGCTTTGGAAGCTTTTCTGAGATGCTATGACCATTCAGTAAGAAGAAAGGAGGCAAAACAAACCAAGAGAGCTAAGAACATGCCAGTGATGATGAGGAGGAGCGTGGGTAGTCAAGAGGATCTGATGGATTGATGTGAAGAGGGACAAGGTGAGGGGAGACTGGAGGAAGATGATACAAGGAATAGAAATAGATGAGAAAAGTTGACTTGAGCGGCTGACCCTGCGATACAGT
>NC_090745.1:107343273-107350773 GCF_036898095.1 Palaemon carinicauda | reverse complement strand
TTTAATGATCTTCAAGGAATCATGTTTTTTTTTTTTTTTTTTTTTTTGTAATTCTATGAGATTAGAGTTAATTTTTCTTGTATGAACAATTAGACGATAATGTATTTTTGTATAATTTTCTTTTTTAATAGCCTGTATTATTCATGAATTACATAAATACAGAATTCTCTGTAATACAAATAATAAAAATATTTAATCTTCAACTATCCATTATATGTTTCCACATTATTATATTATACAAATATACATCAGTTTTAACTAAATATTTAAAAATTCATACCCTAAGAATTCTCAGAACAGGCGATCATACCATTATACAGCAATTCTCTCTCTCTCTCTCTCTCTCTCTCTCTCTCTCTCTCTCTCTCTCTCTCTCCTCTCTCTCTCTCTCTCTCTCTCTCTCTCTCTCTCTCTCTCAAACATAACATATCTCCCATGTAGAGAATGAAGGAACGGTAAATAAAAAAAAGTTATTAGTATAATTATATGAAAAAAAAATTAATACTGCTAAGAAGGTTAAAAAAGAAAACAAGCAGTAACATAATTCCTTATTAACTGTACATATTACTGACGAATCTTATGATAAAAATAATAAGTATAAAGTGAATAAATTTATATAAATATTAAAGTGGGCCAATAAAAAAATCCGGATATGAAAATGAAGGAAACAAAAAATATACACAACAACAAAAACAATGATTTATAAAACCAATCAAAATTAAAGCAATCTAAATATCAAAAACCCTATAAATAAAACAAAAATACCAGATAAGCATAAAGTGAATAAATTTATATAAAATATTAAAGTGGTCCAATAGAAAAAATCCGGATATGAAAATGAAGGAAACAAAAAATATACACAACAACAACAACAATGATTTATAAAACCAATCAAAATTAAAGCAATCTAAATATCAAAAACCCTATAAATAAAACAAAACAAAAATACCAGATATGTTTGAGAGCCGATGAAAATAGAGGCAGAGCAGCGTTAACCCACACCCCCATCAAAAAAAAAGGGGGCAGAACAATAATATAATTGTTCTTTTTTCCCGGGATAAGTTCATTTTTCCCAAGGTGCCGTTCATTGCCAACCCCTGACCATCAATTCCAGGTCCTCGTTTCACTGTCTAGATTCTGAGTAAAAAGGTTTTGCCTTTTTTTTTAAATGCCGCTTTTCGGCAGCTGTGATTTGTGTTTCCAGGCTACGAACCTTCATCTTTTTGAATGAACTATATATATATATATATATATATATATATATATATATATATATATATATATATATATATATATATATATATGTGTGTGTGTGTGTGTGTGTGTGTATATATGTATAGATGTATGCATATATATATATATATATATATATATATATATATATATAAATATATATATATATGTATAGATGTATACACATATATATATATATATATATATTTATATATATATATATATATATATATATATATACATATATAATATATATATATACATATATATATATACATACATATATATATATATATATATATATATATATATATATATATATATATATATATATATAACAACAACAACAAATGCAGCCGCATCTAGTCAACTGCGGGCCGGCCCTTTCTGGGTGGGGGATAACTTAACGTGGTGATGAAAGGGTTTGTCTATCACCATGATCGGCAAAGCTGTACTAGTCGGGGCCACCTATACTAGGTTGGTTTGCTGCTGTGAGCGATCAGACTAACGTTTCCCACCATCACCAGTCCGCTAGTTACAACTTTATACCTATGGAAAGAATAATGATGGGAATAACACTAGGACCCAGAAAAAGAGGAACATGGATACGAGAGCAAACTAAAGTCGAGGATATTCTGACAACATGTGAGAAAATATGGACATGGTCAGGATATAATTATAATGAGAATGGCAGATAATAGATTGAAAAGCAGATTAACAAAATGGGTCCCTAGAAATTGCAAAAGAAGCAGGGGAAGGACGAAAAGATGTTGAATTGTCGAACTATGAACGTTTGCGCGAGTGGACTGGATAGAAAGACCATAAACACACTCAATTCCGAATTCAAATAAAAGTTATCCAAATTCAGCCAGAATTTCTCAACCTCCCCCTGGAAGATTCAGATTTCAATTAATAGTTTGTAGAAAGGAATTCTATTACAGACTTAAGTGGAAGGACACGTCTGAGGCCTTTGTTCTGCAATGGACTAATAATGACTGATGATGATGATGATGATGATATATATATATACACATATATATATATATAATAATAATAATAATAATAATAATAATAATAATAATAATAATAAAACAACAACAACAAATACAGACGTTTATAGTCCACTGCAAAACGAGCGTCTCAAACCTACCAATTAATGTCTGGGCTTTGGCCAAATTTAATAACCACGCTGGCCAGTGCAGATTGGTGGTGGTGGGAGATTTTCGTCTGATCACTCTCAGCAAACCATCTTAGTATGGGAGGTCCTGACTAGTACAGATTTGCTGATCATGGCAATACTTAAACCTTTTCACCACGTCAAGGTATCCCAACTCAAAAAGGGGTGTGTGTGTGTGTGTTGTGTGTGTGTGTGTGTGTGTGTGTATGTATATATATATATATATATATATATATATATATATATACATATATATATATATATAAACTGTATATATATATATATATATATATATATATATATAAACTGTATATATATATATATATATATATATATATACATATATATATATATATATATAAACTGTATATATATATATATATATATATATATATATATATATATATATATATATATATATATATATATATATATATATGGGACAAAAGAAGCGTTTATTTTCCATTATTCCAGCAATTTTATGCCTGACAATGTGAGAATAGACTGCAAAACATTCTAATATAATCAGAACATTTTCTTCCTTCGTGACTTAAAAATCATATACAAATAAAAAGTCCCTCGACAATTACGTGACATATTCGAAATAAAAGATATTTGAAAAGACAGTTGTAAATGAATTGCAAATGATTGAGTCACGTTTTAGTCAGATATTTTTGCTTATTCATTTTTATTTTTATTCAAATGCGCCCACGAGAAGGAAGCCATAGAAAAACTCGTTCCTTTAAAGATGGAAAATGGATTCATGGAAAATGGAAGCAAGAATGGCACTCCGAAAATAGTTTTCGATTCTGTGGATTCTTGACTAATTCATCTTTCATAAGCTGGTTGCTCAAGTAACAAGATCTTAGATCATTTGGTCGAGGTAAAAATAACTCCGCTTTCAATCAGCGTATGGTTTCGGAAGCTTAAGAGTTAGACGTCACTGGAATTCCCTGTTGAAAGAAGAGATTTCTTTTGGAATTATACCTCCCCCGCCCCCCCTTATTTTCTAATTCGAGAGAAAACAATTAATTGACGTTGATTTAATGGCGTTGCAAGAACTATGGTTACAGAGGTGGGAAATAATAAAACAAACCTAAAAAAATTTTGAAAGTTTTCTATGAACCTTCATTCATTCCATATTTGTGCTATAAATAATTATGAACTTTAGGCAAAACAGAGGTGGGGGAAAATAAAACTAACCTAAAAATTAGCCTAAAAAAAGGAGAAAGAATTAATGAGGTACAATCATTTAAGTATTTAGGAACTATGATCTCCAATACAGGGTGTTTAGAATTAGAGTTTAGTGAAAGATTGAAAAAAGCAAATCAGACAATGGCTAGGTTAAGTAAAATTTAGAAATCAAATAAACGGAAATTACATATAAAAATCAGACTATATATCAGTTTAGTGAGATCAGTGTTACTCTATGGACATGAGTCATGTATGACAACGAAACAATCTCCAATAGATTTAGTAGATTTGAGAACAAAGCCCTCTGAAGGATATTGGAAGTTAAATGGCAGGACAGAATTAAAAATAAAACTATGAGAGAGATTAGTCAAGAGCCATATATGGATGAGATCATGATGAGGGTTAGATGGAGATGGCTTGGGCATACTCTTCACACTCTCCAAGAGAGATTAGTTCACTAAACGTTTAATTGGGCTCCGCAGGGCGCTAGAGGAGTTGGAAGACCCAGGCCTTCATGACTGAGGACTATGAAGCACGGAGTATGTGATAAATGGAGAAGTATTGAATTAAAAAAATTAAGATAAGAGACGACTGGCGAAATATAACCGAGGCCCCTTTGTATCAATAGGCGTAGGAGGAGATATTGATGAAAAAAAATATTGGAAGTTTCCTATGAACCTTCAATCATTCCATATTTGCCCTATAAATAATCATGAACTAGGCGTAATTTTTGACGGATCGCGTATACAAGTATAACAAGAAGAAGCATTCTACCGTTAACTCTTTCTTAAGCTTTTTATATTAAATGTTACATCTTGTCATGCTGATGCTGCACAATCTATTGGTATTCCTATGGCTAGTATAGGATGATAAATAAAAAAGCTATAATTCCAAATTTTAATTTTGTTCAGAATTTTGGCTTCCTACACAAACTTATACAATAAAATCAAGATTTCAAATGACACTTTTCCTCTTCATTGAGAAGATACTGAAATGTCTAGATAACTGTTCTTGAATAATGAATAAACCTGTTGCTCAAACTTATAGTTTTATCTCGAGTATTGTATGGACTATTTTAACAAGAAAAATAATCTTTAACAAATAAGACTACCAGACTTTGAGCGTCTAATAGAATCCAAAAGGATTGCTCAACAGAGTAATGGGAAACTGTTCTAAAAGTTAAAAATTTCCCCTTTTTGTGTATGCTCTTCGTGACGGACTTTCAAACTGAGAAAGCATAAATGCTAGCATAAAAAGCATAAACGGTTGTACAAATATCATTAATGGTTGCATAAAAAGCATACAGAGCATACATGGTTGTACAAATAGCATTAATGGTTGCATAAATATCATAAATGGTTGCATAAGTATCTTACAACTTTAAAAAAGGAAATAGTTTATCGTACGTACAGTTGAACTTAGATATCTAGCGTTTTATGTATTTTATACTAGGGCACTTCGTACACTTGAGCAGCGTATAATCAACTTTTTGGGGCTTTTCAACACGGGGCTTTTCAACACGAAGTTGCCATGCCAATGAATTTACCTCAATGGCGAGATGCCACAAAAGGAATGCTAACATTAGAGTTATAGATAACGTCCCTGCCTGGTGATCGCCAAACTTGGTTACAAGTCCCGCTCAAACTAGTTAGTTCCTTTGGTGTCTGCAAAGTACCTATCCTTGTGAGCTAAGTAGGGGGTAGGAGCCCATAGGTCTACCTGTTGAGTCACCAGCAGCCATTGCCTGGCCCTACTTAGTACTATTTTGGGTGAAGAGAGGACTTGGGCGCTGATCATATGTATGTATACATATGTATCTATATATAATATATATATATATACGTATATATATATATATATATATATATATATATATATATATATATACATACACACACATTCACACACACACACACACACACACACATATATATATATATATATATATATATATATATATATATATATATATATATATATATATATATATATACATACACACACATTCACACACACACACACACACACATATATATATATATATATATATATATATATATATATATATATATGTATATATATGTATGTACATACGTATATATATATATACATATATATATATACATATATATATATATATATATATATATATATATATATATATATATATATATATATATATATATATAAGGTCAGTCTCTAGGACACTGTCCTACTTGCTAGGGCATTGTCACTGTCCCTTGCCTCTGCCATTCATGATCAGACCTTTAAACATGACTATCCTTTTCATTAAAAAATTGTCTTTTGGAAGTCTGTAACTGCGACTGAAACTTCAATATAGGCGTGGCTTTGTTCCGTTCCCTTGATTACTTCAATATTAAGTTACTCCATTTTACGAGTTAGTCTATTTGCATCTCTTCAGTATCATTTGAGCATCTTATCAGTTATATTAGCTGTATTGAATGTTCCAACATTGAAAAATTTCTTTTCCTGCCGAGTCTCTTAAATACAGCTTACAATATTAAAATCTGGAGCATATGATTAAGTATTTTAAACAGTGCACTCTTTACGATTCTTCAGTCATTTTTATGATTTTCAATCATTTTTAAGATATTTCACGGTCACTTTTACGATTTTCAGTCATTTTTAAGATTTTTCACTGTCATTTTTACGATTTTCAGTAATTTTTAAGATTTTTCACAGTAATTTTTACGATTTTCAGTCATTTTTAAGATTTTTCACTGACATTTTTACGATTCTTCACTGTCATTAACCTTCTCAGGTAAACTAATTACATGCGAATAAAACTTTTCTTTGTAAGAAACTACATGGGCTCGTCAGTTGAAATAAATCTGTGATAAACCACTCCCACTGTCCCTGTAATAGCATGTTTCTTTTTTAGCATTTACAGTATTTTCTTTGATTGTTAAGGAAATCTTTTCATGGTCAGTTAAATTTATCCGTAATTCCCTTCCATGAAACACGTATCTGTGAACTCTGTTACATGAACATTAACTTGTTCCACAACAAATGAAGGTAAATTATTTCCACTGAGTAAACCTTATCTTTGCGTTTATTCACTTATATGTAATTCTTATAAATGAACTTCAATTGTTCTCAGATTACTGTAAAAAAAAAGAAGAAAAAAAAAAAAAAAAAAAAAAAAAAAAAAAAAGGTGTTCAGCACCACAGTTGTCTGTCCCTCAATTTAGATCGTGCAAACTGGCCATTAGGGCACGGCAGCACGACTTTGGGAGCGCTTCCATGACAACGCTGATCGTATAAACAGGCTACAAAGAGAGAGAGAGAGAGAGAGAGAGAGAGAGAGAGAGAGAGAGAGAGAGAGAGAGAGAGAGAGAGAGAGAAATACTTTGGTCAATCATAAATCATAACATTTGATAAGAAAATCGTTGTTAATGGAAATACCGCAAAACTTGGAACGTTAATTAATATAAGTCCTGAGAGAGAGAGAGAGAGAGAGAGAGAGAGAGAGAGAGAGAGAGAGAGAGAGAGAGAGAGAGAGAGAGAGAGAGTTTGTTCATTCATACATCAATAATTTGAAAAGAAAATTGTTGTTAATGGAAATGCCGCAAAACTTGACACATAAATTGATATCAATCCTAAGAGAGAGAGAGAGAGAGAGAGAGAGAGAGAGAGAGAGAGAGAGAGAGAGAGAGATTACAAAATTACTTTGCTCATTCATACATCAATAATTTGATAAGAAAATTGTTGTTAATGGAAATACCGCAAAACTTGGAACGTTAATTGATATAAGTCCTGAGAGAGAGAGAGAGAGAGAGAGAGAGAGAGAGAGAGAGAGAGAGAGAGAGAGAGAGAGAGAGAGAGAGAGAGAGAAATTACAAAATTACTTTGTTCATTCATACATCAATAATTTG
>NC_090745.1:107323273-107335773 GCF_036898095.1 Palaemon carinicauda | reverse complement strand
GCAAGTGCTCAGATCTTAAAAGGAATCCTGATACCAGGAGGCCGGCGTAAAGTTAGCGGCTTTCAATTGCTGTTGTCGAAATTTGCCACAAACAATTGTTATCTGGTATTGGAGCAATTGAATTCGATTATGCCCGAAACCCTAAAGAATATACTACAATCCGTTTGAAAATCAAGATACTAAAGGAAACTTATATACACGACTTGAAAGACACAGTGGAATATCATCATTTCAAAAAGATGCGTCGAACTTCAAGAAGAAAGATGTGGGTCAATTATTATTATTATTATTATCATTATTATTATTATTATTATTACTTGTTAAGATACAACCCTAGTTGGAAAAGCAGGATGCTTTAAGCCCAAGGGCTCCAGCAGAGAAAATAGCCCTGTAAGGAAAGGAAATAAGGAAATAAACTACAAGCGATGTTCAAGAATAATATCATTAAAATAAATCATCCATATATAAACTATAAAAACTTCAAAATAAAAAAAGGAAAAGAAATAAGATAGAATAGCGTTCCCGAGTGTACCCTTAAGCAAGGGAACTCCAATCCAAGGCAGTGGAACCATGGTACAGAGACTATGGCACTACGAGAAATGAATGGTACATCGTAATAGATAACTAACACGGATCATTAACAGCTACAGTAACTTGAAGAATATATAAGTAAGTTGAGATACTACCACTAGAGAGTTACGGGGTCTTTTGACTGGCCAGACAGTGCTACATTGGATCCTTCTCTTTGGCTACGGTTCATATTCTTTTAGCATACACATACATTGAATAGTCTGTCCTATTCTTCACACATTCTCTTTTGTCCTCCTACACCTGACAACACCGAGGATACCAAATAATTCTTTTTCTCTCAAGGGGTTAACTAGTGCACTGTAATTGTTTAGTGGCTACTTTCCTCTTGATAAAGGTAAAAGAAACTCTTTAGCTATGGTAAGCAGCTCTTCTAGGAGGACACTCCAAAATCAAACCATTGTTCTCTAGTCTTGGATAGTGCCATAGCCTCTGTACCATGGTCTTCCACTGTCTTGGGTTAGAGTTCTCCTGCTTGAGGGTACACTCGGGCACACTATTCTATCTTATTTCTCTTCCACTTTTTTTTTAAGCTTTATAGTTTATATGGGAAATCTTTATTCTAATGCTACTCTTCTTAAAATGTTTAATTTTTCCTGTTTCCTTTCCTCACTGGGCTATTTTCCCTTCTGGGGCCCCTGGGCTTATAGCATCCTGCTTTTCCAACTAGGGTTGTAGCTTAGCAAGTAATAATAATATAATATAAGAACGAGAAGATAATTAAGTCCTCCTAACCCTAAGACCGTTTCCATGCTGTTAAGATGCTTCAGCAATCGGGCAACTGAACCTTCAGTCTGCAAGATTCTGCAAGAGCGAGTGATGAAAGGTGGCAAGCGTATTTGTGAAGTTTATCATGCACAGATTACCGCGGTTACGCACATAATATTAAATGCGTGGTTGAACATTGCGTTTCATTATGGACTGGGCATAGTGCTGACGGATAAAACCCGACTCCGAATTTCTAATTAAATGCATTTGAACTATTTTCAAGTCGTTATCCTGGGTGAGTTTTATCGATGGTTTGTTTTACAAATGTTTTATTTTAAATATATTATGGCAATATGGTCATTAGCCTCTATTAATTTTATTGCATACAGCCTCCAGCCTCTCTCTCTCCTCCCTCCAGGTCAATTTCTAAATGCTTAATGAGTTTTCATAAAATAGTTTTATTTTGTGAACCTATGCAAGTCTCAGTCACATACCCCAAGGGCCTCTTAGCTGCACTTAACAGCCAGAGCCTGTGCCGGCACACGGAGATTTTACTCTAACAAACTCACCTATATAATGAAGAGCAAGTGTCTGGCTATTTATATAAGAACACACATATATTATAAATATATATATATATATATATATATATATATATATATATATATATATAATTATGTATATACATATATGTATATACATATATGTATATACATATATGTATATATACATATATATAATATATATATATATATATATATATATATATATATATATATATATATATATATATATATATATATATATATGTTCACTCACGCTCAGCTCTCCCTGTCCCTCGGGTAGCGGGAGTGGGAGTAGTCACATTGGGTGTGTGTGCGTACGTATCTATGTAAATATACAGTATAACCGTCATTTTTGACGGGTCGCGTACGCTAGTGTCAATAATAGCCGTATATTAATGAAGTTAAATATTCAAACTCTTACATGAGAGGTTACGAATACTCATGCAGGATCCACATCCATATGGTGCCACTATCTTATACAAAAGGGCTATTAAACCTGCAACAAACCTCAGGCAGTCTGGTGCAGAAGGCAACGGATCTTTGAAGTCATTACTTTGAATAGTTTGGTAATTCGTGCCTCTTTAGGTTGTCACGAGCTCTGGCAGAAACCAAGTTTTAGCAGAATAATCTATTACATAATAACAGGTGAGGATTAGTCGGCTGCAAATGCGATTGGGAAATGGGCATCGTTAACTTTTACTTCGTCAGTTCGTCGAAAAGGACCAAAATTATACATGTGTTTATTGCGTTCACTTTCATACAATAGCGGAAATGTAAACTACGACGTTTTGTTCCTTAAATGCAAAAAGATGATAAGCTAGCCTCCCGGCTAGTACAGTGGTAAAGTCTTCGCCTAGCATTCGCATGGCAGCAGATCGATCCCCAACCGGGATCATGAGTTTAAGCTGTTTACTGGGGAGGCCACTGCTGTGGTTCGGCACCACATTGGGGGGTTGCACTTGCCCGGCTGACATTCAGGTGAGCATCTATTCTGATGAAACTGGAACTGAAAACAGACATCTTTAACCTTTAAGAAGGATTAGCTCGATTTCCTTGGCGTAAATCATTAATGAAAGATGCAGTCAGTGAAGTTACTGTGAATAAACCACCAATGCATAGCATACTTTGCTGGCGAACAAGCTTCTGAGACCGCCTACGGGACATAGGATCCTTAAAATAAATTCTTACCATTTTCAGAACGCCTCAAAACTCTGGTACGAGCGACAATGGTTCACAACGAGACCTGTAAGCCTAATACTACAGCCAAACCTACGCATGGTTGGCCGCAGAGGGAGCAACCGAAGCCATCTGCGTCAAATGCTCACTCTAAGCGTAGCTTTTCTATAACCAAAAATTGCGTTTTGCCCGCAACATGCGTTGGGATCCGTCGAAGAATTTTGTAAGTGATTGCTGGACCAGAGGATTGGAAAATCCATGTGGACTGAGCAACTTCCATGTTGTGCACATACTTCCACCGAACTGCATTCACAAGCACCGCATCTTATTTGAGACTTCCGAATTCCCTCCGGTGATGGAACAAATTACGTAGAAAGTACGGAAGAAAGCATGCGTAGATAATGCAGAGGAAGCGTCTAATGTACGCCTGATATCGGAGAAAGTACGGGTGGCTTCTGAAATATTACGGATGTCACTGAAAGCTCCAGATACAGTACGGAAAAAAAAAAAAAAAAAAAAAAAAAAAAAGCAACATAAGATGAGCGGCAACTAGGCTCCTGGGTCATTCTGTCATCTTGGCATACCTGCTTGATCGGGGGGAAGACAGTGATTGATCGAACCCAAATAACGTCGTGGCGTATATGGGTACTAGAGGTCTTCCGTACTGTATCCCACAGTTCCCGTACTTTCTCCGTACTCCCTAAGCAGCCTGCGTGCCTATACTCTATCCCAGACGTTCATTCTCTCTTCGTACTGCATCCAACACCATTAGTTAAATCGGTAGAAACCCTCAAAAGTTCAACCTTGTAGCAAATGTTTTTATGTTGAGCAGGCTGATATCAGTCTCTTAATATGAAATATGTGTTTTGATGTTGTTACTGTTTAAATATTTTATTTTAATTGTTCATCATTTCTCATATCGTTTACTTATTTCCTTATTTCCTTTCGTCATTGGGCTATTTTTTCCTGTGGTAGCCCTTGGGGTTGTGGCATCTTGCTTTTCCACTTAGGGTTGCAGCTTCGTAATAATAATAATAAAACTCCGGGAAAAATTTTCGACAAAATGGCCGATTCGCCACTCAATTCGTGAGGTTTCCGTACTGTCTCCGTGTTGCCAACGCAAAAAAATTAAGAAAGACCAAATTAAGTAATTATTCCGTGCTGCACGGCCGTACTCTCTACGCGGCATCCGTGCGTAGGCGTGATCGTGGTATTACAGTGTGAGTAAGTTTTAAACGTTCAAGCACGAATTCAAAATAACAACCACTGCTACCTCATGCAAATACTTGAGAGTAAGCAGCTTAATTTTCCGAACCTTAATAACCAAAGCCTTTCAGCTTTTCAGGTACTTAATAAAAAATATAACTTACTATTGCAAAAAAAAAAAAAAAAAAAAAAAAAAAAAAAAAAAAAAAAAAAAAAAAAAAAACAGCATTTCAGTCATTGTTAAAGATAACATCTTTGGACGGTGTCTCGTTGTTGCCTGTTATTTTCTAACATAGCAGACCACATTGATTAATACTAATTCTTTCATTTAAATTCAAGTGTTTTACTATAGCAATTACAAGTGTCAGTACGTTTGTTAATTTTACGACGTAAGATTTAACTGAAATCTCTCTCTCTCTCTCTCTCTCTCTCTCTCTCTCTCTCTCTCTCTCTCTCTCTCTCTCTCTCTCGCTCTCTCTGTGTGGGCGTAGGAGACGTTAAATTATTGTTCCAGACTAGCAAATGCTAATATTTTTGACGAACGAATCGCTAATAGGATAAAATAGTTTTCCTTTAACAAACCAGCTTTCAAATTGAACAGCTACTTTTAAGTATCAGAAAAAAAATTCAGACTTAATAAAGCTTAGAGAGAGAGAGAGAGAGAGAGAGAGAGAGAGAGGAGGGAGAGAGAGAGAGAGAGAGGAGAGAGGAGGAGAGAGAGAGAGAGAGAGAGTAAAAAGGAAACGTCAAAAGTAATAACTTGTTAGTTTGACCTTTTGACTACACAAACAAAATACACACATTCATGAATATAGCTACTCTGAAAATGACTGTTTGGCATAAGGATACAGATGGAAAACTGAGGAAACAATAGGCGAAATAAAAGCGACTAAAAGTGACAATTCAACAGATCTTTTTAAATAGGACAATGATTACGGAAGCATCTAAAGCTTTGAAAGGAGTAGCTGCAGTGATCATACAAAGTATAGAGAAAGTATAGACAGGCTATCTGTAGAATTATGCACAAAGAACCTGAATGTATAGAGAAAGTATAGACAGGCTATATGTAGAATTACGCACCAAGAACCTGACTGTATAGAGAAAGTATAGACAGGCTATCTGTAGAATTATGAACCAAGAACCAGACTCTATTGAAAATGTATAAACAGGTTATTTGTAAAATTATGAACCAAAAACCAGACTGTATAGAGAAAGTATAGACAGGCTATGTAAAATCATGAACAGGGAACTAGACTTTATAGAGAAAGTATAGACAGGCTACATGCAGAACTAAGAACAAAGAACCAGAGCGTATAGAGAAAGTATAGACAGTCTATAAGTAGAATTATGAACCAAGAACCAGACTGTACTGAGAAAGTATAGACAGGCTATCTGTAGAATTATGCACCAAGAACCTCTGTAGAATTCTGCACCAAGAACCTGAATGTATAGAGAAAGTATAGACAGGCTATAGTAGAATTATGAACCAAGAACCAGACTGTAGTGAGAAAGTATAGACAGGCTATCTGTAGAATTATGCACCAAGAACCTAAATGTATAGAGAAAGTATAGACAGGCTATCTGTAGAATTATGTACCAAGAACCTGAATGTATAGAGAAAATATAGACAGGCTATCTGTAAAATTATGAACCAAAAACCAGACTGTATAGAGAAAGTATAGACAGGCTATGTAAAATTATGAACTAAGAACCAGACTGTATAGAGAAAGTATAGACAGGCTATATGTATAAACAGGCTATTTGTAAAATTATGAACCAAAAACCAGACTATATAGAGAAATTATAGACAGGCTATGTAAAATTATGAACAGGGAACTAGACTTTATAGAGAAAGTATAGACTGCCTATCAAGCGATTTATCTTAGCTGAGGGGATAATAAAAATGAAATCTTTTCCAGGTAATTCAAGAAGCTCATGATAAATAAACATGATTACCAGCCCTCATCAGTTTCGTATTCAAAGCATATTGTAATGGGCTTTGTAATATGATATGACATTCTTATGGAATCGTCTATTTTCAACGTCTGAGAATGCGGCTCATAGAAGATTAATTTCCGTCCTCTCGAAACTGATATAAAAGTCTTCAGAGAAAAAAAGACAGTAATGTGATGAAGATTCGATTTAGGACTCTGGATTTGATTACATTATCTTCTAAATATACATTCACGAGGAGAGTAGTTTCGTTTAAAGACATCGTTTTTGATGGACAAAAGAAAGGCAGCAACTATTTTAACTGCTGGGTCACATATGACCTCTAAAGACAAAATCCATTGTGAACTCAAAACACCTGCTAAAGTTCTTCATCAAATTCCATTTCCTCGACCTTTTCTGAATTCTAAACTGGTAATACTACAAAAATTCATGTACATTAGTAATAAAAACTAAGAAAAATACCTGTAATAACCCTTTTAAATAAAAATATACGTAATTCTTTTCTTAGCCTTTTCAAGAAATCTTTTAAATGAGTCCCCTGGGTTAATTCGCATGCAAATCATATACATTCTCCCTCTGTCCAACCATCCTATTTAGATTTCATATGCATGCCCTTATGACATCTCGTCATCTTTCATCAACACCATACAGCACATTCTGCACTTATCAGCCACCTTCGAAGTGAAACATTAAATTTAGCCTTTCTTCTTTTACACATTCCACTAACGCATTTACATCACTTCATAGGCCGCAAACTTACCGTTCTTGCCAATGAACGACATATCTCCTATAATTATCGGATACAATTAATTTTTACATGCATGCTTTCGCCATCACGAGGCTCAATACTACAGAGTATTCTACAAGTTTTATTCCAGAAATGGCCAATTTGCAGAATGATCTTCCTTATCGGATGGTTGAATCGGTGGGACTTCAAAAGCTCAAACTTGCAGCGAACGTTTTATGTTAAACAAGCTGACATAAGTTTCATTTTATAGTTTATATATGAAAGATCTTTTGTAATGTTTTACTGTCTATAAAATATGTTATTTTAATTTCTCATTACTTCTCGTGTAGTTTATTTATTTCCTTATTTCCCTTTCTCACTGGGATATTTTATCCCTGCTGGAGCCCTTGGCCTTAAAGCATCCTGCTTTTCCAACTAGAGTTATAGCTTACCTAATAATAATAATAATAATAATAATAATAATAATAATAATAATAATAATAATAACAATAATAATAATAATAATAATAACAATAATAATAATAATAATAATAATAATAATAACCGGATCCTACAAACTCTTCGAAGGTTATTTATCACTCCACGGTCATGACGCCAGAATACTTTAATTTAAATCAGTCTAATTTAATTAAATTATAAATTCTTTTCTTTACACAGTATATTACATCTACTGTATGTCAAACTTCTGTTCTAAATATAACCTTAGATAAAAAGAAATTACTATTATAATTATCTTTGAAATACAAAATGAATATCTGTTCATATGTTACATATGCGTGAGTGTGTTGTTATATTCCAATATGTGAGTTGGTTAAAAGTTAAAAGTACAATCATTTCAGACTTAATATGAACACTTGACCTCATCAACTGAATCACCTATGATAACAATCACTTGGTAAATCGAATAATCCTAATTAGACCCAAACAGAAGAAAAGGTAAGACAGATACGATTAATTATTTAAGTCCGCATGAAAAAGAATAATGGAAAACCATTGAGATTTATAAAACAGTTAAAACTCCGGATATCAGGAACTCAAGAAAAGCCATGTTCGGGAGCATTTTATCAGGAAATGAGGAAAGTGATAAACTGAAGACAAATCCAAGACTGACAAACTCGTCAAAAGTATGAATAAGAAAAGGAAGCATCTTCAACTCACTGGGGGTTCTTTAAGATACGAGACTAGGAATTTTCGGGAACAAAAAGGCTGGAAAAACGAATTTAAAAGTGGATTCAGTTTGGTTCATTCCACCACCAGCCAACACCCCCCCCCCCCCAAAAAAAAAAAGGATAAGGGAATCTCCTTAACGTGTATTCACATTTGCCAACTCTTTTAGACACCCATGAAATGTCATATCTGCATTCATTCCGACGTAAAAGGGCCTCTTAAGCTGGAGATCAAATGCAATTTACAGCCCTGACAACCGAGGCGTCGCGCTGTTCTGTAAAGCCCAACTAGAGGATGGGGTATAGATGGATTACTGAGGGGAGGGGTTTGGGTGGTGGCTGTGAGGAAGGTGTTGAAGTAGGGGGGGGGGGGGGGAGAAAACCAGCATTCGCTAATGGTGTAAGGGGATGTTTCTAACCTATTTTGCAATGAATGAAGCCAATTTCGAAATGATTGTGCTTGTTTGTGCTCTGTGAATATAGGAGATCTCGCGCGTGCGACATTCTGTCTGGCGTCTCGTGTTAAACTGGTCGAGTATTTCTTTAATGGTGTTGCGACACAGACAAACAGATTGTTCAAAGGATGCCACTTTACCATTTGGGCCGTGGCGAACTGTATCTTTAAAAGAGCTTAGTTATATGAATCAAGAAACACAGGAGAGATGAGAGATTTCTACAAATTGGTTGTGAATCAAAGCACAGATTAATCAAGGTACCTAACCCTTGAGTTGGTGATTTCGACATAGTATTTGCGGGATTATGAAGCCTGGAGTGTACAACTTGACTTGAGGAAAACGTGTATACTATTCATTACAATCAGTCAATTAATCAATTTATTAATTAATTGATTTACGCTAACAGCAAAAGGATATAAAAGTGTCAGGTGTCAGTTCCAGTTTCTTCAGAATAGATGCTCACCAGAACGTCAGCCTGGCCTTCCCAGTAAAGTTTATACTCACGGTCTCTCGGGCTGGGATCGATCTGCTGTCATGCGAATGCTAGGCGAACACGTTACCACCAAACACTTTAAAAATGTATGCTTTCATGAAAAAAGGTATAATTGTATAAAAATAAAAATAAAACTATAAACTGCATCACTGCAACCAAAAATGAGGCTTTTGGTTTAGTTTGTTTCACTGCTTGTTAGCAGGATTAGACAAAAATATGAAAAAATTGATTTTTCAGAACCTCTGAATACAGGTGTTCCTCGTGACTGTAAACAAGGGATTAGATTTTGGGATTTTTTTAATGAGATTAAATTTGTCTCTTGAGGATAGTAGAGGGAGGGATGAATATATTTACATATTGATTTTACAACAACGCATAATCATTACGAAACTGTCTAGCGCAATAGATTGAGATTTTGTTCTTGAATAAAAGGGGAAACTCGAAGTTGGATCACTGGACAGCAACAGACCAAAAGGAAGACAGAGAAAGTAAAAAGAAGGAAAACTCGAAGAAGATAAGTTGGATCACTGGACAGCAACAGACCAAAAGGAAGACAGAGAAAGTAAAAAGAAGCAAATGTTGTTAGCAATGTGCCGCACACTGTGCAATGTAGGATGTAGCCCCTTCCCTTTACAGAGTGAGAAAGGACTGTTGGAAAATCCTGACAATAAAGATCATAATATTGGAGAATTGTGACAAATCCGTCCCCGAGAAAAAAACACAAAAATACTTGGTCATTTCAAAGCAAAATTTGAGAAGGGTTGGAATCTGTAAGGTTTCTTGGTCGCTCGTCTTTCATAGACACAAGAGTATACATCATTCAAACATGAGGCAAAATTATATACCGGAAAAACCTTTCTATACAAAAGACAACCATACAGAAAAAATCTGAGATCATTGAATTTCCTAAGGGAAAATTCAAATATATTAAAATGGACATCATTTATTATGTTAGATTAATGGACTCATTACTTCTAGAATCTGCATGAATGGGCAATGTTACATTAATCAGAGGGAAATCAAATTTTGAAATTAAAAAAAAAAATGAAGCGATTGAAATAGAAATCGTGTTTGCTGAGAGGTCAGTATTCATATAAAGTAAGAAGGGAACGATCTATGCAATATTGGAATTTGTATGCAAATGCAACTCTCTCTCTCTCTCTCTCTCTCTCTCTCTCTCTCTCTCTCCAATTGCATTTGGAAATACTTTACCTTACCAAAAACTTTAAGCCACGATGTTTTTTATTCTACTTGTTACGTATTGGAGGATTTGATAACCATGTGTTTAATGATAATGCAAAGGATAATCCCTATTTATCAAAAGCGTGATCACAAAGGTGTAAAAAAAGATTTACGACTGATCTAGCAATAAAATTGGCGTTACATCATTACTGGTCAACAGGATGAGTAAACCATATACTGCACTGTGTTCTAGAAATGTAACTGCAAACTACTTCTGACACCGTGTAGTTAATTAGACACTGAAAATTTCAGTGTTCCAAAGCAAGAAGGTATGAAACCTGAGACTAGAGAACGGAATATCCTAAGTATCTAATATTCTCTGAATGAAGTAAATGAAATCGAATATTTAGTTTATCTATGATTATATAAAAAAAAAGAATAGAGGGGCACTCAATAGAGAGCATATTTCTTGACCCTTTGCTCGACCTTGACCTTTGACTTTAAAGTGTATTAATTGGCGTGGATTTTCATACACTCAAATATGAACCAAGTTTAAAGACTCTGTGATAACGATGTCCAAACTTATGGCTGATTACGTGAATTGGACATTTTGCTTGACCGTGACCTTGAACTTCCAAAATTTAACCATTTCCAGCTTTTTACATAATATTCAATCCTGGAAATTTCATTATTCTACGATTAAAATTGCGGCCAGGAAGCTATTCACACACAAACAAAAAAGAGGTAATTATATTTCAAAATGTAAATTTGGAAACAAAGGAAATTGAAGACTTGTAATCGGAAGATATCCAAGAGGTATAGAACATGAATTATTCTAAATATTTCCCGGGAATCATTAAAAGTTGAAAGTAATCAGTAAAGTATCCACCCACAATGACCAAATCTGAAAGTTTCTCATGGTAAATTCTCAGCGGTAATGAGGACATTAAGTCCCTATTATTATTATTATTATTATTATTATTATTATTATTATTATTATTATTATTGTTGTTGTTGTTATTATTATAATTGTTATCATTATCATTATTATTATTATTATTATTATTATTATTATCGCTCAAGTAGCTTAAGGAAACCATATTGAACTGTTAAGACCAATGAACCACCAAAGGCATTGAAGGTTTAAAAATTTAAAGGCCTCTCATGAATGGCAGAGGCAAGAGACACTGCCATTGCCCTAGCAAGCGGGTAAATGCCCAAGAAAATGACCATATGTACATATGATCAGCGCCCAAGTTCCTTCTCTATACAAGTTAGGACCATGGAGAATAGGCAATGGCTCCTGATTACTCAGCAAGAAGACCTTTAGGCTCCCCCAAACACCCATCCTTAGCTCACAAGGACGGTGAGGTTGCAGCGGCCAAAGGGATTAATGAGTTTGAGCGGGACTCGAACCCTAGACTGGCGAACACCAATGAGGGACGTTACCAGGTAGGCCACAACAAATGAAATTTAATGAAAGGCGTATATTATAGAAAAGTAAACATACACCTGAACAGTTAAATTTGAAAAAAGAGAATAGAGAAGTGGCTAAAACTCTTCTCATAGGAAACAGTCAAGGATATATTATTTCTATGGGTTTCCAACAATGGGAAAGACTACAATCTCCCATTCTCCCATTATATTCAAACCACCTGGTGAGCAGTTCATTTGTTTAGATCTCGAGATCCAAACCTCGTTTATGTAATTTTCTTTTTGATATCTATTTGCGTTTGGACAATGGGAGAGCCTGTCGAATGATCTTCCATTCCTTCATTAGCCTGACAAGGCCATGTAATTAATCAGGTTTTCTCACGTTTAATTAGCGGTGAGTAATTGGTCGATCTGTGAGGTCGTCCTCCAATTCTAATCTGTTAATGGTTTCTCTGGTATTTGATTCTTAATGTATGTAGTAATTTCCTTTATCAAATTTGTCATGAATATTCTCAATATTGATTTTCTTATATTCCTTACTCTACCTATCTATCTATCTCTTCATCTATTCCTTTAAAAGGGATAAATGCGTGTGTGTATATATATATATATATATATATACATATATATATATATATATATATATATATATATATATATATATATATAGGTAGATCAATAGATAGATGCAGACACAAACCAGCTGTGAATAAAAGATAAATCTTGAAGGAAGAAAACTTATAAGAACCGAAAAATACTTAAGATTTCTAAATGGTGCCGTAGACTCGAGTTAAACTTGATTAATTTATTTCAAAAGATCTCTAT
>NC_090745.1:107308273-107313273 GCF_036898095.1 Palaemon carinicauda | reverse complement strand
CGACAACAACCCAGATCTATATATACCAAACAGATCACAAGTCACTCAATCTTATTTCTGCAATAAAAGAACTAAAAAAAAAAACTCTTCTTTTATCTCATAAAACTCATGAAAGGTTTCAATTGCGGCCAACGCGCGAGAGCGCTCGCTGCGCATGCGCCAGCGACCGGGTGGATTGGCGAGCCCGCGCTGCCCAAACAGCATAAATGTTAATGAGTGTCTGCGTGAAAGTGAATGATGTTTATTTTTTCCTTCCGTTCATTAGCCGCAAACGAGCGACGATAATTGCCGTTTATAATTACAACAATAGCAGGGAATTCCAATGAAGCCTTGAGTGAATTAGGTAATTCGATTGTTTGAAAGTCTTTACTCGCTTTGACATCGCGGCGTCAGAAGTAATTGCTTCGCACAGCTTTCACGGTTGATGATGGCCGCGTTTCGCATTCAGGGCAGCGCCGACTGCTGATGCTGTCTGAATCAGAATACTAAGTGTTATCATCACAAGAAGAGCTGATAATACATTCATGGAAAAAAATGCACATATTTTTGTGGCTAATACAAACGCAAAGACACAAATAGTGTGTACGTATTATTATTATTATTATTATTATTATTATTATTATTACTTGCTAAACTACAACCCTAGTTAGAAAAGAAAGATGCTATAAGCCCAAGGGCTCCAACAGTGAAAATAGCTCAGTGAGGATATGAAATAATAAATAAACTACAAGAGAAGTAATGAACAATATGAAATATCTCAAGAATAGTAACAACATTAAAACAATCTTTCATATATAGACTATAAAAACTTAAAAAAGGTTAGAGGAGGAAAAATAAGATAGAAAAGGGTACCGGGGTGCACCCTCAAGCAAGAGAACACCACAAGACAGCTGAAGACCATGGTACAGATGCTATGGCACCATGGCAAAGAATGAAGGGTATGCAGCTGTTTATGGAGATGAATGTATTTCAAGTTCAGAAAGCTTTCATGTGCTTGTCTATGTGTCCTTCTCATAGTGCAACATTTTTACACGATACGAAATAGATTACATCTGGCATGCGCAAACCACGAATAATGGTGATAGGATGAACAAGATTAAGGACAAATGCTCAAGAGATCAAATGTCAAGAATAGACATGACAATGATCATAAATTTTGAGCTATGTGAGATATACACTCTACAGTTGGAAAACAAAACTCATTAATAATCCCAATGAGCAGACCACAGTGAAGTAAAGTCCAAACTAAGGTTATGCATACGGGTCAAGGGTCAGAGAAATTTAAGCTTCGCCATAACTTTTGAACTACGAAAGATATGGACTTCATATATGGCACATATACATATTCCACTTATGAAACAGGTGTACAGAGTGAAGTCGAAGCTATAACTATCGGTCAAAGGTCGAATACCAAGCTAACCTGTATCCTCACTTCTAGAAGACGAAATAGCGACTTTCCATAGGTAAAGTTTAATCAGTAATGATACCAACGTACTGAGTGATTATTAGTATGAAGTGATTAACCACATACCCAAGCTAAACAAACCACAGTCGACTAATTGTCCATCAAGTAATAAATTCCTTAAGTTAGTAGAGCATTCATACGTACGTATATATATATATATATATATATACATATATATATATATATATACTGTATATATATATATATATATATATACAGTATATATATATATATATATATACATATATACACACACATACATACAGTATGAATAAAATATATACCTACATGAATACAGTATATATCTATCTATCTATCTATCTATCTATCTATATATATATATATATATATATACACACATATATCATGTATATGAGTGTATGCTTGTGATTTATTCAAAATTTCTAATAATCCAAAGGACTATATGATCAATCGGTCGCTAAACTTGAACAACTTGGAAATTCGTATACCATAAAAATATATCAATGAAAAAAAACACGAAAAGGCGTTACCCTTACGACATAGACATTTGCATTTGTTAAAAAAAAAAAAAAAAAAAAAAAAAAAAAAAAAAGAGGGCCATATACGGCCCGACAACTAACAAGAAAACATATCTTATATCTAGATTATCATTAGATTCGTATCTAAATTGGCCGCATAATCAGTGTGAGCCTCAGTTTTGGTGGGGCAATATCTCACGGAAAGTGGGCTGCAGGCTGTTCAAAATTACACGTGTTGGAACATTTACCAGAAAACCATTCTTTTTTTTTCTTTTTTTAAAGAAAACACTTTATTGCTAAACTTGGCAAACGCGTTCAATTCGTTGCGTTTTCTCACCAGAAGTTTCATTACAGAGAGAGAGAGAGAGAGAGAGAGAGAGAGAGAGAGAGATATGATATGCAATGATTAATATATATATATATGTATATAAATATATATATATATATATATATATATATATAAATTCAAATATGTATGTATGTGTGTATATATATATGTGCGTGTGTATACTGTATATACATTATATAAACGCATACACACACACATTTATATATATATATATATATATATATATATGGGGAAGATCTTAACAACTTATGATATGCAGATGATATGATTCTGTTTAGATTGGATCCCTCTATTTGGTTACGGCTCATTTTCTTTTGTATGCACATACAACGAATAATCTGGCTTATTCTTTCCACATTCTCCTCTGTCTTCATACGCCTGATAACACTGACATTTTCAAACACTTCTTCTTCCCTCAAGGGGTTAACTACTGCAATGTAATTGTTTAGTAGCTACTTTCTTCTTGGTAAGGGTAGAAGAGACTCTTTAGCTATGGTAAGCAGCTCTTTTAGGAGAAAGACACTTCAAATTCAAACCATTGTTCTCTAGTCTTGGGTGGTACCATAGCTTCTGTACCTCTGTACCATGGTCTTCCACTGTTTTGTGGTAGAGTTCTCTTGCGTAGGGGGTGCACTCAGGCACACTATCCTGTCTTATTTCTCTTCCTAATGTTTTTTAAAGATTTTATAATATATATATGAAAGATTTATTTAATTGTTCACATATTTTCTTATTTCCTCTCCGCACTGGGCTATTTTTCCCTGTTGAAGCCCTTGAGCTAAAGCATCTTTCTTTTTCGACTATGTACGTTAGCTATAGTCCATTTCTTTTAGCGATGCATATTTGCACCGACTCGCAGCGGTGCCCTTTTAGCTCGGAAAAGTTTCCTGATCGCTGATTGGTTAGAATTATCTCGTCCAACCAATCAGCGATCAGGAAACTTTTCCGAGCTAAAAGGGCACCGCTGCGAGTCGGTGCAAATCTGCATCGCTAAAAGGAATTGACGATAGTAATAATAATAAAAATGGTATAGAAAGACCATAAACACGCGAGAGTAGGACACGTCTGAGGCCTTTGTTCTGCAGTGGACTAGTAACGGCTGATCATGAGGATATATACATACAATGCTATGTACATACACATAGGCTACTTATTTTATGTAACAACGCATAACGTATTATCTAAAACCCCATCTGTTGCTGAGCCCACGGTTATCCTCCCTCTCCACTGGCATTATTCATTGTTAATTCACCAAATAATGGAAAAGAATAAAAGTAAGGTTAGTATACTCTTCTTCGTGGCATTTAACGGCTCTGCACTCAAGTTTTAAAGAGTCTAAATTGTTTTAAATATTTAAGTATATACTACTGTGTGTATATATATATATATATATATATATATATACATATACATATAATGTAAACCCACCTATATGAATATATTTGATCTTATACACACATCTAAATACAGTGATATAACTGAAGGGGGGGGGGGGGCGCTTTTTGAAACATGGTCAGATAATAAAATTATGTAAATAAAACGGTTTGCTTAACAAAATCACAAGCTATGCCCTTGTGTATGTATATATGTATGTATATATATACGTACGCATATATAAGAACATATATTATAATATATATACGTATGTGTATATATGAACATATATATATATATGTATATATATATATATATATATATAAAGAGAGAGAGAGAGAGAGAGAGAGAGAGAGAGAGAGAGCCAAGGCACAACTCAAAGATCACTGTGAGCGTATTTTACGTTACAATTGGTCGACAGAGGGACGTCAAAGGCACTTCAGCTACACATGTAATTGGGTCTGATTCAGGAGAATATGAACCAAGAGTTGCCAGTTTTGATCTTGTCGTCTGGCATATAGGGGTCACGGATGGATGAGATATTATACCGACGAAATAAACTTCCCTGTTTGTTTGTTTTTATGTGTACTGTAAAAAAAAAAAAAAAAAAAAAAAAAAAAAAAAAAAACCGGAATTTAATCGGAAATTCTCCTTAAAAATATACTGTTATCAACCGAATTTCAGTAAAATACAGGCGACCGTAATTTTACCTTATTTTGTTATTATCTTTTACGGGATGGGGACCGTGATATTCATTAACGTCAATATAACCGATTTTAAAACGGTAAAAATCCTGAAATAAATGTTGCCAGATTTTTACCGGTTTTTAAATGCAAATTTTTGACAGTGTATTTTCTTTAATTCTCCTCGATTGGTTAATTTGAAGTTGTTTACCATTCTGACATTGAAGGCCATTGTCACCAAATTGTTTATTATATATAAAAAATAAAACAATAATCAATTAAAATTATAAATTCGACAATGTACTAATAAAATTCTCCTCGATGGATGTAATTACGAGAATTACAAGTATTCTTGTTCTCTGAAAAGTAATTTTTTTCTTAAATACCATTTTCATACTTTTCATTTTCAAGTATTTTGAATATCCAATTTGATAAAGCTTTATTTTAGACTTATCAACAACTGCTATCATGTATAGGAAGCTTTTCAGTTGTATTTAATTTTTCTATAATACTGAATCTATGGCAATTCGTGTCTTCTTGCTCTTTTTGTCGGAAAATTCTCTCTCTCTCTCTCTCTCTCTCTCTCTCTCTCTCTCTCATATAACCTGCACGTAAAAATTCAGTCATTG
>NC_090745.1:107295773-107303273 GCF_036898095.1 Palaemon carinicauda | reverse complement strand
AGTCATATTTGCACCGACTCGCGGCGGTGCCCTTTTAGCTCGGAAAAGTTTCCTGATCGCTGATTGGTTAGAATTATCTTGTCCAACCAATCAGCGATCCGGAAACTTTTCCGAGCTAGAAGGGCACCGCTACGAGTGGGTGCAAATCTGCCTCGCTAAAAGAAATGGACTATAGTTCCTTGTAGGACAAAGGCCTCAAATATGTCATTCCACTCCCATCAGTTTATTTTGTTTCTATGCTAGTCTATACAAGCAGATTTTCTTAGCTCGTCAATCCATCGTATATGACTTACCACCCATCAATATTTCTTCGATGTTCATTGAACGTGTTGATTGGAATGCTACTTCAGATTTTGAACGAGTTGATTGGGATGTTACTTCAGATTTTGAACGTGTTGATTGGAATGCTACTTCAGATTTTGAACGAGTTGATTGGGATGTTACTTCAGATTTTGAACGAGTTGATTGGGATGTTACTTCAGATTTTGAACGAGTTGATTGGGATGTTACTTCAGATTTTGAACGTGTTGATTGGGATGTTACTTCAGATTTTGAACGAGTTGATTGGGATGTTACTTCAGATTTTGAACGTGTTGATTGGAATGCTACTTCAGATTTTGAACGAGTTGATTGGGATGTTACTTCAGATTTTGAACGAGTTGATTGGGATGTTACTTCAGATTTTGAACGTGTTGATTGGGATGTTACTTCAGATTTTGAACGTGTTGATTGGGATGTTACTTCAGATTTTGAACGTGTTGATTGGAATGCTACTTCAGATTTTGAACGAGTTGATTGGGATGTTACTTCAGATTTTGAACGAGTTGATTGGGATGTTACTTCAGATTTTGAACGAGTTGATTGGGATGTTACTTCAGATTTTGAACGAATTGATTGGAATGCTACTTCAGATTTTGAACGAGTTGATTGGGATGTTACTTCAGATTTTGAACGTGTTGATTGGAATGCTACTTCAGATTTTGAACGAGTTGATTGGGATGTTACTTCAGATTTTGAACGAGTTGATTGGGATGTTACTTCAGATTTTGAACGAGTTGATTGGGATGTTACTTCAGATTTTGAACGTGTTGATTGGGATGTTACTTCAGATTTTGAACGAGTTGATTGGGATGTTACTTCAGATTTTGAACGTGTTGATTGGAATGCTACTTCAGATTTTGGACGACTTGATTGGGATGTTACTTCAGAGTTACTCTGCTGTAATAGCTTGCAATGAGTACTCGGATGGTACTCAGGGAACCGTAATGACCAGAAAGTTACTTGCAAGTAAGGAATTTCCACTTGCATGTAATTGAAGGAGCAGTTTGATATTTTCAATAGAATTTACTGCAATTCATTTATTTCCTTCGTTGAATATTCAACTCATAGACGTTTTATGATTAAATAGAAAGATTCATCTTAACTTTAAAATTTGTTGCAATTGATAATAAAAGCCATAGGGGCATGATGCTTAAAAATTCTGAAAAGAACGCGATCTTTGTGTTTATATAGGTACTCTAAGAGAAATGATTTACATGAAACTATAAGAACATTGCCCAGAACACGATACTGCACACATATAAACACTGATAAATTATAATGTTTGTTTTCAATCTTGCCTCTTAGTTAAAGAGCACATTACCACATAACTTAGGAAACCAAATGTGCACAACACAACAGTTGTTTATTTATTAGTTTATTTATATGATTTTCATTTCAAAACTATAGAAATTTGAAGAAAATTAACACATTTTGTATATGATACTTTTAATTCCTGTCTATTTTGTATGAAATAATATAAATAGATTAAATATTGTTACTTGGTTTAATTCTTATAATGTATTGGATTTGGTTTATATGAATCTGGGTCTTGGAATGGGAATAGGAGTTCATTCAATACCTGACACTGTATCAGAGACAGTTGCCAGCCTGGTCTCTCGAACACTTATGATTAAACAACACTGATCCAGAGAGTGGTAAAGTGTAAGAACCAGGTCTCATGAGCAATAAGGTTAAACAACACTAATCTCGCGAATATAAAAGTCAAACAACAATGGTCTCGTGGGCATGAAGAAGAATGGCAGGCGTAGTAAAGTTTATAGAGGTGATAAGAGTGTCATGACTGAGATGGTGCGGCCATATGATGAGGATGGATTGTGGAGAGGGAGTGAGAAGGGCTTGGGAGGAACATGTTAGGGGGAGAAGATCGATAGGGAGGCAGATAATTACATGGAGAGATATGGAGAGAAGACGTTTGGTGGAAGAGGATGCCTTTGATAGAAGGCATTGGAGAGGTCGCCCCAAGCAACCGACCCCTTAATTTAAGAAAGAAGAAGAAGAAGAAGAAGAAGAAGAAGAAGAAGACGAGGAAAGTCTCGTGGGCATGAAAGATAAATAACAAGAACTTCGTGAAAATAAAAGTTAAAGAACCCTGATATTCTTTGCAGTGAAGCTGAACAAACTCCGGTTTCGTGAGCAATAAAGTAACTAATCTCGAGGGTATAAAAGTTGAACTACATTGTTCTCCCGAGCATTAAAATTAAGTGATGCTTTCCTTTTACGCGGTAAAGTTAAATACACACACTGGTTATTGTCATCACTTGGCTGTATGACTACCAAAGATTGTTAGCCTTCAATGCCATGTATGCAATCGAACCTTTAAGCTGGTGTCAATAATGATTGGCCCCATTGAGTTTTAAAAACATATAAAGTGGCTAATTGACTTTTGAGGCATTACACCAGTACTGAACTGCAGTTACACAATACATTTTAACGGTGAGCTATTAGTATTACACACACATACACAGTATATTTGTATACATATATATTATTTTTCAAATCAACATCATATACCCTTTAATGTCGAATACGTTCTGACAGAGGATCTCAGATCTAAAGGGAAATTCCTTTAATGGAATATACTGTATACACACACATATATGTACATATATATATATATATATATATATATGTATATATTCATATACAAACACACACACGTATATATACATGTGTATATATTCATATACAAACACACACATATATATACTGTATATATACAGTATATATATATATATATATATATATATATATATATATATATATATATATATATATATATATATATACACAACACTTTAGTTTTTGTCAAATCTCTAAAGCTGAGGTAGCTAATCCATGCCCTTTCCTTGACCGGTATCGAACCAAGGACCCTGCAAATGTGAATGTATACATAGTCGTAAATCTTAAAAGCCATAATCTATGGATCATTCTAGCAACGAATTCCCCAAAAGTCATTTTCTTGTTCGAACATATAATTAAAACCCTTTAAGTGTCAAGTTTTCTTGAATAATATTACTTATTGAATTAAGTTATTAAAAAGAATGACTAACTTATTAAATTAAGTTATTAAAAAGAATGACTAACTTATTAAATTAAGTTATTAAAAAGAATGACTAAAATTCTGGGCTGCCCAAAGGCAAGAGCCCGGGTCTTACACAAGGTAAGGCAATCTATACAGACAGACAATGACTAACAAATTAAGAAATCATTTATATATTACTTTAAAATATATGCAGACATACGCTTCATTAAATACATTAGGTAGACAGTCTGCTAACATTTGAGTTACTTAATGCAAAAGCACTTAGGAACTACACAACAGAAGGGTTTACGACAATTTCTTCCGGACAAAATAAATCATTGGCTATATTGTCACTTAAGCCAAGTTTACTGAAACCGAGACAAACAAATACACAACAAATCATTACCGGAAGAAGTTTAAGATAGACCAAATGACATCAGTATTGAATCTAATAGAAAATAAAACTGAAAAAAAATCATTCCCGATGCAAACAAAAGCAACATAAACTTCCCTGATATGCTATAGAATATTCATAAACTTTAGCTGGAATACCATGCGTCCTCGGTGAAGCGCCTAATGCATTTCTTTCTAATGCACTCCTAATGCATTTCCACTCTACTTCTGAAATCTACCAACGTAAAGAGGATCACTCTTTAGTTTAAATGGAAAATGAGAAGACGAACCTCCGTGGGTGGAGGGAGAAAATATCTTAGAGAGCCATTGGTCGTGGTTCGAGATGTCTGTGTAAAGATTAAAATAATGGTAACCTGTATTCCTATATGTGCATTTAAGTATGCATGTATGTATATGTTTATGTATATGTATATATATATATATATATATATATATATATACTTTTTATGTATGCATATATATAAAGTACATACACATACATACGCACACACAAATAAATATATATATATATATATATATATATATATATATATATATGTATATATATATACACAAATGTGTATACATATACATATATATACTGTATATATATACTGTATATATATATATATATATATATATAAATCCACATACATATAAATTCATATACGAGTAAATAAAAGGAACTCCATTGTCAATAATCAAATGTCATTTTCAAGTAATGGTGATGATTTTGTACTTAATCTGACATTCAACACCTACATAAAAAGATCATATTACGTGCTAGTGATGCGAGCATATTTGAATATTAATATGTCGGTATGTTTGAACACCATTTTAATTGCTTTGAATTTGCATAAATACAATGAAATAAGTATTTTTGCCTGTATGATGGCAGGACCGCGCGCTCGTTCGCTCATTTTGCAAGAGAAACTTCATCTGCGAAGAGTAACTTTGCACAAGTTTTTGCAAAGTTAAACTTACGTTTAATCTAAGCCCAACTATAGTCCATTTCTTTTATCGAGGCAGATTTGCACCGACTCGCAGCGGTGCCCTTTTAGCTCGGAAAAGTTTCTTGATCGCTGATTGGTTAGAATGATCTCGTCCAACCAATCAGCGATCAGAAAACTTTTCCGAGCTAAAAGGGCACCGCTGCGAGTCGGTGCAAATCTGCATCGCTAAAAGAAATTGACTATAGATTCGTGTGTGTATGTATAAATATTGCTTCGCACTCCCTAAGAGAGATTAGTTCACCAAACGTTCAGATGGGCTCAACAAGGAGATGATAATTGGAAGAAGTATTTAATTAAAAGCTCGAGATCGAGACGACTGGCGAAATCTAACTGAGGCCCATTGCATCAATAGGCGTAAGAGGAGATGAAGATGATGTATAAATAACTCTAACTTTACACTCCTCTAAATATATGCTAAATTTCGCATGCAATAATGCAATGTGAAACATTTTAAACACAAAACAGCATATGCATGTATACGTAAATACATATATACTTATACACACATCTTTAGGCTATATTTCTGAAAAATCAATTCACTGCTAAACTTACAAATGTATAGTTATTCACCATCACCGTCAGCCGTTACTAGTCCGCTGCAGAACAAAGGCCTCAGACATGTCCTTCCATTTACGTCTGTTTGTGGTCTTCCTGTGCCAGTTCACGCCCGTAAACTTTCTTAGATCGCCAATTAATCGTCTTCTCTTCGTTCCCCTGATTCTATTACAATCTCTAGGGACTTTTTCTGTCATTCTTAATGTCCATCTCTTGTCTGTCATTTCCATTATATGTACTGCCCATGTCCATTTCTATTTCTTACGTGTTAGCATATCCTTACCATGTTGCCCTTTTTCTGTTTCTAGTGTTATTCCCATCATTTTATATATATATATATATATATATATATATATATATATATATATATATATATTACATACATACATACATAAATATATACACATACATACATACATAAATACATACATATATATATACATATATATATATATATATATATATATATATATATATATATATATATATGTTTGGTGAGATCGGTGTTACTCTATCACAATGAAACAATATTTAACAAAATTTGCAGATTTGAGAACAAAGCCCTCAGAAGAATATTGGGAGTTATATGGCGGGACAGGGTTAGACATGAAACTATGAGAGATTACGCGAGTGCCATATGTGGATGAGATCATTAGGTTTAAATGGAGATGGTTTAGGCATGCTCTTCACACTCCCCAATAGAGATTAGTTCACTAAACGTTCAGCTGAGCTCCGCAAGATACTAGAAGAGTTGGAAGACCCAGGCCTACATGGCTGGGGACTATGAATCATGAAGTAGGAAGTGATGAATGGAGCAGTTTTGTTTTTAAAGCTCAAGATAGTGACGACAGGCGAATTCTAAGTGAGCCCCTTTGGGTCAATAGGTGTAAGAGGAAATGCTGGTGATTATGGTGTGTGTGTGTGTGTGTCAGTGTGTTTATGTTTAAACGTGCAAATAATATCGTTAAATCAACACATGACGATGACATAATACGAAGGAAAAAAAAAAATAAAAAAATAAAAATAAAAAAAAAAATTGGATGCATCATCGTCGAACTAGCGTAAAAAAAAAAAATTTGGATGCACCATCGTCAAACTAGCGTAAACTTAACCAAAGCACACGCTTTGATGCTGTACAAAATAAGCGTTGCACACGAACGGCGGAAGAACAATGTGGACCGGGCGGATTATATCAAGTACAGCTGTATCTCACCGTCCCCTGAACGATTTCATTGTCGTGTTGCATGAATCCATGCAACCGTACAACGCTCCAGTACTGCTCAAACGTTGAACCGTATCCCAATTCTACTACCTCCTCCTCCTCCACCTCCCTACTCCCTCTTTTCCCCCTCCTTACGTGAGCTAGCAATGCATGCGTAACACCCCCCAACTCCCCCCAACCCCCCCTTGCATTCTCGCAGACAAAAGGGTAATCACACTCACATGCTATCCTATGATTAACTTTGGGGAGCTGGCCTTTTACGTAACAACAATTACTCTAGGATAGATTCCTTTTGATCTCTTCACGGTGTGTATAGTTGGGGACGGAAATAAAGTAAGGTGTATGTAAATAGAGAGGCTGGTTATATTTAAGTACAATTTTCTACGTCGAGTTCAACTAGTTCGCTTTTGGATACATTCTATTTCAATCTGCATTGATTACAGTAATCAAAGTAATTACAGCTAATTCACTTATACGCACACACACACACACACACACACACACATATATATATATATATATATATATATATATATATATATATATATATATATATATATATATATATCTATATATCAATTATACCTACCTATTATTAAATTATAAGAAATGAACGGTAATGATATACTTTACACATTTCTAACAATAAGTTTTTTTTTTAATCTTTTATCATTAATTCAATATTTCTGTCAAAGCAATTACTCTCAATATTTGAAATACTATTTGCAGACTGACATTCACCATACAACTTCATATATCCGGATAGAAGAAATGGGTTAACTAATCTGTCAAGGTCCCACACTTGCAAATAACCTTTATTAAACTTGCAACAAGGGGTGGATGGTGTAAGCGGTAACTAGTTACCATGCATTTCAAAGGACAAAAGATTTTGCGAAAATTAGTTACATCAATTGATAATAATATAGGGCAAATAGAAAGGATGGCTGCTTCAT
>NC_090745.1:107286862-107289362 GCF_036898095.1 Palaemon carinicauda | reverse complement strand
CACACACACACACACACACACATATATATATATATATATATATATATATATATATATATATATATATACTGTATATATATATATATATATATATATATATATATATATATATATATATATATATATATATATACTGTATACATGCAAAACAATATTAATGTTAAATACATCATGATAACATTTACCCTTTGCTAGAGCGATCCATTTTCAAAAGAAAGCCTTTCATGGAGATTTGCATTTCCTCGGAAATAAAAACAAGAGTATTGTTAAAAATTGTCCAATCAAACTGAAAAGTGGGATGCACTTTCAATACAAAATAGCTGTATTATTCTTTCCACTAACGCCTACTGCAATGATCTAGATTGATTCTGTATTGAAAAGATCATAAAATCAGTGCAAAATATATTCACATCAAAATAATGCGAAAATTAATACTGTACAATCAGTACTAAATATATTCATATCAAAATAATGCGAAACTTTACTGTATAATCAGTACTAAATAAACTCACATCAAAATAATGTGTAAATTTTGTGTAAAATCAATACTAAATATATTCACATCAAAATAATGTGAAAATTTACTGAATAATCAGATCTAAATATATTTACATAAAACTAATGTGAAAATTTGCTGTATAATCAGTACTAAATATATTTACATCAAAATAATATGAAAATTTGCTGTAAAATCAGTACTAAAAATATTCACAAGAAAATAATGTGAAAATTTACTGTAAAATTAGCACTGAATATATTTACATCAAAATAATGTGAAAATTTATTTTAAAATCAATACTAAATATATTCTCATCAAAATAATGTGAAAATTTACTGTAAAATCAGCACTAGACATATTCAAATCAAAATGTGAAAATTTACCAGGTTTTACCCGGTTTTGTTAATCTCTACTCCACTGGTATGCATACCATTTGTTAAATTTAAAAATTAAACTATTTAAGATTTTGATTTAAAATATTTAAAATAATGGTGAAAATTCCTTTCTAAGAATATATAAAAATATATGATTACAAAAAATAAGCAATGATTTTGGGAAAAAAGAACGACATCCTGTTTAGGTACATTGCGTATGAATTATGAAATAGATTTTCTGACAATACTTTCCCTATACTCTCGAATAAATTTCATAAATACCCCTTTCAAGGGGTATTTTATTTTCTGAATATACTCTATGTACAAAAGGTATGTTTGCATCCCTTTATTAACCTTTTGAAAAAGCAGACGTACATGATTCACTATTTATCTAAAATAAAAATCATAAAATGGAATACTTTCACATTTAAAATCTAAATCTAGGATTGACCATTTTCATATATATATATATATATATATATATATATATATATATATATATATATATATATATATATATATATATATATATATATATATAAATATATATATATATATCTATATATATATATATATATATATATATATATATATATATATATATACATATATACACACATATATAAACATATATATATATATATATATATATATATATATATATATATATATATATAAATATAAATATATATATATATACATATATATATGTATATATATATATATATATTATATACATATATATTATTTCTATGTGTATTATATATATATATATATATATATATATATATATATATATATATATATATATATATATATATATATATATATATATATATATATATATATATATATGAAAATACAAAATATGTCGAAATATATGTTATAACAATCTGTCCGAAAAGAGTATAGTTAATGTCTTTCGAACATGAAATTCATTATCCACCTCTGGTTAGAAGGCTCGCGTTTTTTCGTTAGTATGGGAACTAATTATTGTTAAGCGCAGGCTAAAGGAAACATCTTAGTTATGTTGTATATTCTTTGAATATATTAATTCAAATCGCTTTTCTTTTAAGGGATGGATCAGATCTAACCTAACTGAGGGAAGGAGGTGCATTAAAATTTGTCGAGTAAAAAAAAAAAAAAAATAGTAATTTTAGTTCCGATACATTTTCTCTTTAAATTTTGGTAATTATAATAATTTTAATAATAAATTTTTTTTCCTGCCTTAATTGTGACCTGCAGTTCACCCACTGCTATTCTCCAAAGGTTAATTACAATCTTCTCATCATTATGAAAGATTTATATCAATGTTGTTACTGTTATTGAAAAAAAATGTCTTAATCATTAATTACTTATCCTGTAGTTTATTTGTTTCCTTATTTCCTTTCGTCACTGGGCTATTAGGGAGCCAGTCAGCTTATATCAACCTACTTTATCAACTAGGGTTGTAGCTTAGAAAGTAATAATAATAATAATAATAATAATAATAATAATAATAATAATAATAATAATAATATTTCGAAGGAGCTCGGTAAACCTATGACTATGGGGTCGGAAACTTCTGTCATACGGGGAATTTTCTTCTAAGAATTTATTTAAATTCTTATAGTGTTGAAAACCACTT
>NC_090745.1:107279362-107284362 GCF_036898095.1 Palaemon carinicauda | reverse complement strand
ACATTCCTGAACATCAGACTGTCAAATTATGAACATATATCACCTAAATGTTCTAAAAAAATTACTAAAATCAAATAGAAATTATTAAAAAAAAAAAGTGATTTTCCCTTCCACATCCGATACTCCCCTTCCTACCAACAAGCCTCTCCCCGAGCAGCCAGCGATGGCAGAATGTCCCATCCCCTTAATGACACTAACAAGTAAAATTACCTTCCATTATAAAGCATGTTAAGCTACGACAAGGCTATTGTATGACCCATTAAAACCGGATGCTCCCGCATTCGTTTCGGGGCAACACCAGATTACATACGATGGCTGTTAGCCCACTCCTCCAACTTTAGAGTGTGTCTGAAACACATATTTTTTTTTTTTGGGGGGGGAGGGTTGGGGGGGGAGGAGATAGCCTTTGTATAGTATGGTTTTGTGTATAACCAATCAGTTTTGAAACCATATGAAGATGGTTTTGGACGAGAAATTAAGTTATGGTAATCTGTCATATTTGGAGAGAGAGAGAGAGAGAGAGAGAGAGAGAGAGAGAGAGAGAGGAGAGAGAGAGAGAGGAGAGAGAGAGAGAAATCGTTTCATAATATATGAAAGTTGGTGCAACTGAATCCATTGTACAGAGGAAAGGCAATACAGTTTATGTTTTCCAGGGTGGAAAACAATATATATAATCTTTATAAGTGATAAATGCCTTCATTTTTTTTTGGGGGGGGGGGGAGATGGCGTTTGTATAGTATGGTTTTGTGTATATACGATCAGTTTCGAAACCACATGAAGATGGCTTCGGACGCGAAATTAAAAGTTATGGTAACCTGTCATATTTGAAATTAAAATTTTTGTAAAAGAAAAAAAAAAATCCTATTAAATTTCCATTAATAGAAAATTAAAAATTTCCCAAAGTTTTCGTTTATCTCATTGTTACAGATTTTCTTCTATTTCTTATAATCTTCTTTGTTTGTAAGTAATGTTTGCTTATAAATATCTAACACCTTTTCGAAAGGAGATATGATTACTATATATTTGATACTGGTTAGCTTCATGTTAATTATCATGAGGTGCGGTAGGCCACTCATGAATGGCAGAGGCAAGGGACAGTGTTATTGCTCTAGCAAGCAGGACACTGCCCTAGAGACTGATCATATATACATATGATCAGCGACCAAGACCCTTCTCCACACAAGTTAGGACCAGGGGGAGCCATGTAATGACTGGTAATGACTCAGCAGGTAGACCTATAGGGTCCCCCAAAACCCCCCACTCACCTCAGCTCACAAGGTCAGGTTGCAGCAACCAAAGGAACTCATGATTTTGAACGGGACTCTAACCCAAGTCTGGCGATCACCAGGCAAGGATAATATTTCATTTTAGTGCTATTCATACCAGAGGTGCCCTATTTCCCACCATGAATCCGTGAACATTGGGTATGTGGGTGGCAGATAACAGGAATCAATTAATTAGGACAAAAGAAAGGAAGCATTCTCTCTGCATCGAATGCTTCATTAGCAGCAGCAAGCGTTTCATTACAATAAAAGATTAAATATAGATTTTGTATTCAATGATTTAAATCAACATCATTATCATCACAACTATTATTATTATTATTATAACCATTACTATCATTATGATTTATAAATCACACACCATTGCATGAGTTTAAGATAGTAAAAAAAAAAAAAAATCTACGTTAATGTATCTTTTTGAATGTATTATATGTATCAGCTCGAATCTTATCCTTTATACCAATATATCACTATGGATTTGTTGTAATCATTATTATTATTATTCACTGGAAGCTTTCAGAAAATGGAATATCTATATCCAAAACAGGAGAAGGAATGTATAAATAAACATAAAAATCAATATGTAGCAGTTTAATTATTATTACTATTATGCACTGGAAACTTTCAGAAAATGTGATATCTACAGTAAATGCAAAACGGAAGAAAGAATGCATATATAGATATAAAAATCAATATATAAAAAAGTATAAATATACTAACAAGCAGACAAAGATTAAATAGAAGAAATATCCAAACACTAAAAAAGAAAAAAAAAATAGGCACAGTTGCATGGCAATTGAGATTTGCAATAAGGCCTCTTATATACTTTAGGCCATACAAACTAACAGCACAACCATGAAATTTTCGGGTAAAATGGCAGCGAGACAACATGATAACTCAAAAGATTTCGCGATTATCAGCAAATCGAGTAGCACGCACTATCACTCAAGTTTATTTCAAAATACTATTAGCTTTATATATATATATATATATATATATATATATATATATATATATATACACACATTATATATATATATATATATATATATACATATATATATATATATATATATATATATATATATATCTATATGTATATATATATATATATATATATATAAATTTTCTTAGTTTTATCCAGTCTTTTCCAAGAAATTAAAGATATGGTCCTTGCCTTAAGAAATGAGAGAGGACTATCGAATGTATGAATATGCATTTCCATTGTGTTTTAGGCCAATAATTATATATATATATATATATATATATATATATATATATATATATATATATATATATATATATATGTGTGTGTGTGTGTGTATATGTATATATGTGTACATATGTATATCACTTTTATATTTTTTTTCTTACTTTACAATACTATTTAGGTGTATTATTGCTCTAAGAGGTCTTTATTGTAAATCTCTTTTATGTAAACATTTTGTTCAATAAATATTATTATTATTATTATTATTATTATTATTATTATTATTATTATTTATTATTATTATTATTATTATTATTATTATTATTATGATTATAATCATGATCATCAAACTTATTATAAATTTTTAAAAATAAATAAATAGAAGACTCAAAACATGGTTACAAGATTAATTCCAACCTTAAACTGGTATTATTCCAAAATCTAGTTAATAATGACATGCATCATTAGTTTTACATCACTATATATGACTCTCATGCATTAACTAAGTAATGTTGCAAAATGAAAATAACTTTTATTAAATATTTCCTAAGGAGTGTAAATCCAAACCGTTATTTTCTATTATTATTATTATTATTATTATTATTATTATTATTATTATTATTATTATTTTCATTATTATTATTATTATTATTATTATTATTATTATTATTATTATTTGCTAAGCTCCGACCCTATTTGAAAAAGCTGGATGATATAAGCCCAAGGTCTCCAACAGGGAAAATAGCCCAGTGAGGAGAGGAATTAAGGAAAAACTAGAAGAGAAGTTTAAGAACAATAATATTGAAATAAATATTTCCTTTATAAACAATAAAAACTTGAAAATATCAAGAGGATAAAAACTTCAAAATAACAAGAGGAAGAGAAACAAGATAGAATAGTGTGCCCGAGTTTACCCTCAAGCAAGAGATCTCTACTTCAAGACAGTGGAAAACCATGGAATAGAGGCTATGGCACTACCCATAGAGAACAATGGTCTGATTTAGGTACAAGAATATCAAAGCAATTGCATTACTGACAATTATCTTCTTATTTTATGTGTACATATTTCTTTAACTGAGAGAATAGACACTGCCTCAGTGGCTACTTTCCTCTTGGTAAGGGTAGAAGAGACTCTTTGGCTATGGTAAGCAGCTCTTCTAGGAGAAGGACACTCCAAAATCAAACCATTGTTCTCTATTCTTGGGTAGTGCCTTAGCTTCTGTACCATGGTCTTACACTGCCTTGGGTTAGAGTTTTCTTGCTTGAGGGTACACTCGGGCACACTTTTCTATCTAGTTTCTCTTCCTCTTGTTTTGTTGAAGTTTTTATAGTTTAAATAGGAAATATTTTAGTATTGTTACTATTCTTGTAATATTTTATTTTTCCTTATTTCCTTATTTCCTTTCCTCACTGGGCTATTTTCCCTGTTGGGACCCCTGGGCTTATAGCATCCTGCTTTTCCAACTAGGGTTGTAGCTTAGCAAGTAATAATAATAATAATAATAATAATTCATAATTCTAAATACTCTTATTCTTATGCATTACTGCTCATTGCTTTAAAAAGAAATCCTTTTTTTAATCATATGAATGATATGAAACTTTCCCTTTTATTTCTTAGCCTCTATTATTTATCTATTTTCTAAAAAAAATAACTTATAATATATATATATATATATATATATATATATATATATATATATATATATATATATATATATATATACATATATATGTGTGTATATATATGTATATATATATATATATATATATATATATATATATATATATATATATATATATATATATATACACATATACATACATATATAAATGTGTATATAATTTTAATGACGAAAATTATGAACTTATTATTTTATATGTAATTCTATCTTAATTGTAAAAATTAGTATTTTTTTTTTCAAAAGCAAGTCTATTTTAATGATAAAAATTATGAACTGCTTTTTTCCTACGTACAGTTAATTCTATCTTAATGATAAAAATTATGAAAAAAAATCCTACGTAATTCTATTACTTTTTAAGGAATTTTACCTTCATTAAATAACTCTCAACAATCATAAATAAATCAAAACATAAAAATTACCAGAAAAAAAACTCATAAAATTAAGCGTTAGAACATTACTCTTCCTAAGAGACTAATGAAATTATATGGTCATTTATTTCAGTACACATATTTCTCACAATATTTTCTCTCACTTTGTAAAGTCAGCCTTAAATTCATAACTACATCATACCCTTTAATATAAATCACAGTATTATTATTATTATTATTATTATTATAATTATTATTATTATTATCATTATTATTATCATTATTATTATTACTTGCTAAGCTACAACCCTAGTTGTAAAAGCAGGATGCTTAAAGTCCAGGGGTTCCAACAGGGAAAATAGCCCAGTGAGAAAAGAAAACAAGGAAAAATAAAATATCTTAAGAACAGTAATGTTAAAATAAGTATCTTCTATATAAACTATACAAACTTTAACAA
>NC_090745.1:107271862-107276862 GCF_036898095.1 Palaemon carinicauda | reverse complement strand
TCATTAAACTAATACAGGGGATATAAACTTCAATGATACATATGCTCTCTCTCTCTCTCTCTCTCTCTCTCTCTCTCTCTCTCTCTCTCTCTCTCTCTCTCTCTCTCTCTCCGCACCAAAGCTAAAACTTAATTGGCCCGACGACAGAGAGCTCCCTCGAATGACTCCAGTCCTTCCATTCCCGCTGGCGTAATTTGCGTACAATTGCCCAACCTCTCCTCGAAGTCACATATTTTCCATTTACATGCTACTCCTACGCCGAGCATGGCACCTACGGGACGCCCTTGAGTATCTGGGACTTCCCTAAGACCACTTCGGAGGACCGAAATAAGATTTCACTGCCTGCGACGCAAGGATGAATTTCGGATCCATGCAAATGGATATTTATCTTTCCGGAGAGACTTCGAGATGAAGTGGCAGGTCATCGTGGTTGTTTTTTTATTCGAATGTATACATCATCATTCCATACAAACATGAATGTATGTGCATACATGCTACTTACGATACGACAATACATGAAACCATTCAAATTATGTTCGAAGCTGCTTGGGCCAATTGTACTCAGGAATACAAAAATCCGGTGTATTCTTGAATACAAAAAACGGTGTATTCTTGAATCCAAAAAAAAACCGGTGTATTCTTGAATGCAAAAAACGGTGTATTCTAGAATGCAAAAAAAAAAACCGGTGTATTCTAGAATAAAAGAAACGGTGTATTCTTGAATGCAAAAAAAAAAAAAAAAAAAAAAAAAAAAAAAAAAAAAAAAAAAAAACCCACCGGTGTATTCTTGAATACCAAGAACGGTGTCTTCTTGAATACAAAAAACGGTATACTCTTGAATAAAAAAAAAAAAAACCGGTGTATTCTTGAATGCAAAAAAAAGTTGTAATTCTTGAATACAAAAAACGGTGTTTTCTTGAATACAAAAAAAAAAAAAAAAAAAAAAAAAAAAAACGGTGTATTCTTCAATAAAAAAAAAAAAAAAACGGTGTAGTCTTGAATACAAGAAACCTGTGTATTCTTGAATACAAAAAAAGGTGTAATCTTGAATACAAAAAACAATGTATTCTTGAATACAAAAAACAATGTATTCTTGAATAAAAAAAAAAAGTGTAATCTTGAATAAAGAAAAACGGTGTATTCTTGAATACAAAAAACCGGAGTATTCTTGAAAAAAAAAAAACGGTGTATTCTTAAATAAAAAGAACAAAGAGACGAAATAACAAAATGCTTTATCTATTACAGGCCTCAAGAGATAAGAGGCGGGAGGAGTAAATGTGGGACCAAAATTAATAAGGAAATCTCATAAAGGTTACATACAGCTGTGGCTACTTTATACTACAGTAATTAAGTACCGTGGCCGTATTGATATGCGTAGAATACTCTAACCGGATGCACTATAACGACTAGTGGAAATTAAATGAAACTGCTACTAGCATGAAGTCTGTGAACAAAATACTGTAATTATAATTATGTAGATTGAATAATTCCTGTATCATAATGCCTTTATAGTGCTAACTCTAATTAGAAATGAAACTATAAGAGAAACTATAAGAGAGATTATTCGAGTACCATATGTGGATGAGGTCATGGTGAGGGGTAAATGGCGATGGTTTGGCCATGCTCTTCGCACTCCTCAAGAGGGATTAGTTCACCAAATATTTAATTGGGCTCTACAGGGCACTAAAAGAGTCGAAAGACCCAAGTCTACATGGTTGAGGACTATGAAGCGTGAAGTAGGAGATGAAGAATGGAGAAGTATTAACTTAAAAGCTCACGATAGAGACGACTGGCGAATCTGAGGCCCTTTGCGTCAATAGGCGTAGATGATGAATAATGGCTTAAGTATAAGTATTCAATAATCAGATGTATCAAAATGATACGTGAATTGCAATTAATACACTATATGAAAAATATATACTTTTTTATTTCAAATACATTGAATGTAACGCAGACAAAGTGATATGTAATGGTGACAAATTTAAAATTTTGCAAAGAAAAATATTGATTAAATTCACGGATAAGATACAGAAATAAAAAACAAAACGCAAATTTTACAAAACGAATACAGCAGTCAGTAATATATCCATGTTTTTACCATTAATGGAAATCTAAATGATTTACATTACCCAGCTTACTTTTCTTTCAAACGTAATGGCATCTGTGTTATAATACGAGTAAAAAATAAATATCAAAAGTTTTATTCAGAGGGAGTTACTTATTTTTGCAGTAACAGATTTTGTTCATTCTGCTTATAAGTGCACACGTGCATTGTATTTGTATGTTCGTATATGTGTGCGCACTTAAGTATGGAGAGCGAGAGAGAATGTAAAGCAGGAGGTCTAAAATTTTCATGACTCCTAATACTCAAATATTAAGCTAATATTCTAATTACAATTGTAATTCAGGTGAATACTAGCACGACCAAGTAGATAAAATATTAGTAAAATACCTATACTGAGGTAGAAAAACGTGTGTGCGTTAGTAAACCATACAAGAAATCTAATATTAAACTAGAGGGGCACTCAGTAGAACGCAGACCTCCGCCCCGGCAGCTTATTCTTCGACCTTTTGCTCGACCTTGACCTTGACCTTAACATGTACTAATTGGCGTGGATATTCATACACTCAAATATGAACCAACTTTGAAGTTTCTGTGACAACGATGTCCAGACTTATGGCTGATTACGTGAATTGGACATTTTGCTTGACCATAACCTTGAACTTTGACCTTGACCTTCCAAAATTGAATAATTTCTAGATTTTTACATAACAGATATTCCCTGCAAGTTGCATTACTCTGTGATTAAAATTGTGCCCAGGAAGCTGTTCGCATACAAACACACAAACAGGGAGTAAAGCATAACCTCCTTCTAACTTCGTTGGCGGAGGTAAATATTAGTAAATTACATATACTAAGGTAGAACAATGCGTATGCGTTAGTAAAGCATACAAAAAATCTAATGTTAAACAAACACAACATATTGAACCTGAAACATATCCGAGGAAAATACATTAATGTCATACGATACACAGAGAAATCTGTCTCTTGTTATACAAAATTTCACTTAAGCATCCATAATCATATTTGAAGAGGGACCTTGTGACATTAATCTTTCTTATTGTGATACTAATAGTGATAACGTTTATGGATATTACGGAGGAATTACCGCTGATTCATATACTTATTAAACACTAAACTGGCTGGACGGACCCTCCCCATACGGATGATAAAAGGACAAATGACTTGTGAAATGCGTGAAGGGACGAAATGACAGAATGGGAATCAAATTAGATAAGAGCATATTAATGTAAGATCAGAATGACATTAATAAGAGAGACGAGGAGGGGCCAATGGACAATGGAGTCGGATAATTAAAACAAACTTGAGGATATGGGACAATAGAGGGGATTCGATGAGTACCTGACAAATAGAGCGAGGGAGGACGATACACGAGGGAAAGCAAAAAAAAAAAAAAAAAAAAAAAAAAAAAAAAAAAAAGAGGGATAGATAAACATGGAAACATGAAGAAGAGAATGAAAATATACGAGGTCAAGCAGGAAAACAAAGGAGGAGGAGGAAGAAGAGGGATTTGGGAATAAAATCGAAAGTTATGGATATATATTTATACAAATGGAAAGCAAATACTTGTTACCAAAGATGCTGTAAAAGGGAACAAGGAGGAATTATAAATGTATTATAATGTATTAAATGTATTATAAATGTATATATAGTCAGAAAATAACGTGAATTGTAAATATGTAAGTGTGTAACTGAATATAAAGAACCGTTCTGAAAAAAATATGTGATTTAAAAAAAAAAAAAACAATGAAGTTAATGAGAGGAAATCAAACCTAGAAATTACTAGATGTATTAATGAATCATGAATTTTGGAATACTAAATAAAAATGGTAGAAATATTTTGTGGTATATTTACAACTAAGAATCAATTATTGGAAAACTTAAGTAAATACAGTGAAATGAAATGACTTCTAGCAAAATACGGAGAACAATAAAAACGGGTTAACAGGTGTATGAAAAGATATGTGAGACAAAGAAAGTGAGATAAATCAAGAGCAACTCTATAAATATGATATACATGGAATGAAAAAGTAAAAAATATATAATAAAAACTTGAGTAAAACAAAAAAAGATATGAACTTTTGTTAAAATAATTACAAGTAACGCGACATTGGTAAACATAATCACAAACAAGGTAAAAGATAACACAAAAAACTAAAACTTTGTTCAACATACAACTCACATACTTTAAAAAAAAAAAAATTATGAAAAACTAATATTTACAATGTACAATAAATAAATTTGCCATCTTCAAAATAATTGCAAACTTCCAAGACAAACTTAAATAATGAAGAAAAGAAATATGATCAAATAAAAAGAATAAATACATGGATTAATTGAAAAACCGATATGGAAATGATTAAAACTTTAGGGTAAATAACAAAAAGAAGGAAATCTTAAGCAACTTTACTATTTTTGTAAAGTCTCTACAAATCTTTTTAACGGGATGTGATTGAAATACGAAGATTGTTTTGGCACCTTTTATCTTTATATTTAATTATCTATTAATCTATTTATACTTACACATATAAATTCAAACGAACACACATGTGTATATATATATAATATACTATATGTGTATATATATATAAATAAATATATCTATCTATTTATCTATCTATCTATTTATATATATATATATATATATATATATATATATATATATATATATATATATATATGTATATATATATATATGTACGTATGAATGATACCCTTTTAACAATATAGTATGGATGATAACAATAAAAGGTAATAAAAATACTAAAGACAATAAAAACGATAAACAAATAAGTAAAATTATCAAGTACTAATATTAACGCATACTAAATAACAGCCTAGAGATATAGAAGAAAGAATTATACATTCGTTGGTCGTTTCACAGAAAACAAATCCCAATGCTTAATTTTGTATACGG
>NC_090745.1:107267407-107269907 GCF_036898095.1 Palaemon carinicauda | reverse complement strand
ACAACCACGGATGAGAACAGAAAAATCTATGTTTTGCAAATCAAAAATCGTAAAAAAAAAGTACGGAAAAGAACAGACAAATATACTGTATAATTATCGAAGCAGAGAGAGAGAGAGAGAGAGAGAGAGAGAGAGAGAGAGAGCGAAACTTTCCCCTTTCTGTCTCTGAAGAAAAGATTAACGCAAGTCTTGAGTGGCGTAAAAAGACCACCAGCTTATTATTAAAGTCCGGAAAGAATCCTCGCTGAGTGCCCCATTCATCCTCATTCTTTCCGGATAAACTAGACAGCGGAGTAGATGGACTCAAGTTATGGAGAGGAAGGGAAGAGGGGGGAGGGTGTAGGGGGAGTATGGACAATAAGCAGGGGGGCAGGGAGGGAGGATGAGTGATTGGGGGTGAGGGGATTGGTGGGCTCCAAACTCCTTACTATAGTTGTTAGGAGTTTTATGACGTCGGCAAGCGGATGGAAGATGTCGTTAGATGAGACTTGTCCTATACTAATTACCTGTCGTTTTCGATGTCATTAAGTGGTTACTAGGGTTAGTTAGATTTTTTCCTAGAGTACTATATATCCTTATATATACATATGCAAATACAGAATTGCATTATATATAATGTATGCACACACAAACACACATATATATACATATATATATATATATATATATATATATATGTATGTGTATATATATATATATATATATATACACACATATAATATGTATGTGTGGTGTGATGCTCTGGTGGCCTATTTGATAACGTCCCTGACTGGTGATCGCCAGACTGGGGTTCGAATTCCGCTCCAACCCGTTAGTTCCTTTATTGGCCACAACCTCTCTATCCTTGTGAGCTAAGGATGTGGGATTTGGGGAAGCCAATAGGTGGACCTGCTGAGTCATCAGCAGCCATTGCCTGGACCTACCTAGTCCTATTTTGGATGGTGAAGGGGGCTTGAACACTGATCAAAGTTGGAGCAAATGCTTTTTTGTTGACCAGGGCGGACATGAGTCTTTTTATAGTTTATATATGACATATTTATTTTTGAAGTTGTTCATAGTTTATATATGACATATCTGTTATGACGTTGTTACTTTTTTTAGAATGATTTACTGTTAATTTGTTCTCTTCAGTTATTTATTTCCTTATTTCCTTTCCTCACTGGGCTATTTTTCCCTATTGGAGCCCCTGGGCCTTATAGCATTTTGCTTTTCCAATTAGGGTTGTAGCTTGGATAGTAATAATAATAATAATAATATGGTCAGTCTCTAGGGCATTGTCCAACTTGCTAGAGCAATGCCACTATCCCTTGCCTCTGCCATTCATGAGCAGGCCTTTAAAAACTTTAAATGCTGCTGTTTCTTATCCACTGCAGGACAAAGGCCTCACACGTTCTTGGCCCTGTCTGGAGTTTGGTTATTCTATCACCAAGCAGGAAACTGCGAATTGGTGATGGTGTAGACTTTAGACTGATCGCTTACATCGAACCAATATAGTATGGGTGGCACTGACTAGTACAGCTTTGCTGATCATTTAGATACACAAACCCTTTCTACACGTTAAGGTATCCGCACTCGGAAAGGATATAATATATATATATATATATATATACACACATATATATACATATATATCAATTTTATATATATATATATATATATATATATATACATATATATACACACGGTTCTAGATATATTTTTTATACACATATATACTGTATAAACACACACGCATATATACAGTATATGTATATACTGTATATATTTGTATATATGCATACACGCACACACACACACACACACATATATATATATATATATATATATATGCATATACTGTTTATACGTACACAAACATACAGACAAACATATATATATACATATATATATATATATATATATATATATATTTATGTGTATGTATGTGTGAGTGTACGTGTATATATATATTACATATATATGTATATATATAAATAAATATATTATATATATATATATATATATATATATATATATTTTACAAGCCAAACTACAACCCTAGTTAGAAAAGCAGGATGGTACAAACCCAAGGGCTCCAAAAGGGAAAAGTAGCACAGTGAAGAAAGGAAATAAGGGAATAAATGAATTATCAAAATAAAATATTTAAAGAACAGCAACAAAATCAAACATATCTTTCATATACACCACAAAAAGAGATCCATGTGTGTGTGTGTGTGTGTGTGTAATGACACAAGAGAGACATAATTCCAAGCTGAAAGTCAAAGCTCGGCATTGATACGAAAATCATTAGATATCTAAAAATAACTTTGTCTACATCAACTCTCACACAATGTCAACTGTGTTAATTTTTTTTATTTGAAAAAAGAAAAAGACTTCGACCCGTTGAAGATAAAAATAGTATAATGACCACTTCATTAACCTAAGTGGTAATGTCATTTAAATGAAGCGTAAAAGCCAACATTTGAAGTGTATGTTTCTTTACAAATGTTTTTCTCCACAA
>NC_090745.1:107249907-107257407 GCF_036898095.1 Palaemon carinicauda | reverse complement strand
AAGATACAAGCATAATATATACACAAAATGAACTATGTACGATCGTGTGACACACGGTTGGTACACCCTACAGCAAGGGAACAAAAAGTCTAATCCAAAGCATAAAAATGAATAACTGCTATCACACTAAATTAGGAGGGTGTCTTTAACAAAAGTTATCAGTACGGAAAGCGAGTGTGTAAAGATAAAAGTAGGAAAAATATATTTCACAAATTATGCTAATACGCAACACTGCTCCCAATACTCTAATCAAACCTATTAGGAAAAATTAACGTTAGTTACTCACTCACGAGTACACTTGAGGCAGGGTGTGCTAGATGTGTTGCTATTCTCGATAGTTTAATGCTTTTAATGAGTTTCATTAATTCAAGGTGTTTGAAAGAGAGAAGTTTGTTCATAAAATAAGTATCAATAAATAAAACGAACCCGCAATACCTCTGCTATATAAACACAGAGAATGGAACTCTTAATGTTTATTCTTTTAGTTGAAGGCTAAAGGTTAAAGGTGACTGGTTTCAGTTCCGGTTCCATCAGAATAGATGGTCACCAGAACATCAGCCGGGCAAGCCTAACCCCCCCACTGTGGTGTCCTACCACAGCAGTAGCCTCCCCAGTAAACAGCTTAAACTCACAGTCTGGGGCGGGGATTGATCTCTTGCCATGCGAATGCTAGGCAAACACGTTATTGTGTTCTTTCTGAATTATTTAAGCTTGTCTGAAACTGCTATGCTTTGTTGCTATCTCCATCACAGCATGTTTTACCGTGTAAAGACTAATTAAAATGTGAAAATTTATAATTCTAAAAAGTATATGGTTTGCTTGCAAGAAATCTCCATAATTTCTAATAAATATTACAAAAACACTAAATATGATGAGTATAATTTTATTTAAGTACCTCATCACTGAGAGAGAGAGAGAGAGAGAGAGAGAGAGAGAGAGAGAGAGAGAGAGAGAGAGAGGTGAAAATCATAATTCTTTTCAGCGCGCAATAAAGTCTTAATTATCATTATCATTATCATTATTATTATTATTATTATCATTATTATTATTATTATTATTATTATTATTATTATTATTGTTATTATTACTAATCTCGCTATTATTATTATTATCATTATTTTAATTATTATTATTATTATTATTATTTTTATTATTATTATTATTATTATTATTATTATTATTATTATCATTATTATTATTATTATTATTTTCCTTTTATCATTCATTATTATTATTATTATTATTATTATTATTATTTCTAATATTATTATGATAATTTTTATTCATTTGTAAATGGCAATAGGACACACACTAAATAGAATCTTAATTCTAACGATTAAATAAAATCCAATGGTAACTTATGTAAGAAACAAATTTTAATGTGTATACATCTTAAGAATTCAGTGGCATTAAAATAAAACCGGCAAATAAATCTTGCAAAGTACTCTCGAATTCAAGACGAAAATAAAACATTAGTAGTCGGACGTAAGCGTAAATGTCAAATGTACCAGTGGGATGTGGTCAAATATATTCTATTGAACGAACAACCTAATCGTTTAAGACTTGCTAAGAAACCGAAGGGCTGTACATTTCTTTCGCCACTCCTTCCAAAGGCTTAAGAGGGCATAAGGTGCAAAATATCAATTCACTTATTGTCAACTGTTCATACACTTATTTAGCTATCTATTTACTTTTATTTTTTTCGAGAGAGGTACGTTTTCAATAACCATCTAATATTTTGCAGCTAAAAGAAAGATGATTATTTTTGTGCTAATATAAAAACAGGTTTAAAAAAGAATAGAATCACGGTAAATTTAGAAAAAAAAAACGGTAAATAAAAGAAAACCAAGACATGGCTAGTTTTAAGCGTTCTGGTTTGTGTATTAATGATAAGAATAAACAATGCCGACGAGATAAGGTGAAAGATGAAATGGATAGAAGAGGTTTGGTTTCCTTTGATAGAAAGAATTGGAGAAGGCAGGTCAAGCAGCCGGTCCTTTAATGTAGGAATAAGGCTGAGAAAGAAGAATAAACATAAGCAATGCTAATATATATTGCAACTTTTTATAACGATACAAGTCGAATAATACGAAAAAAACTGCAAAAGAAATATTTCAAGGCAACAAATATAATCAAATCCTAGAGAATATTCGAAATGACAGGATTTGCCTGCATTTGCATTAGAAGTAAAGATAAGGATTCTTTGACTCAAGGGTAATAATTTGTCACATAAATCAAGGGAGACTGGCTCGTAATAAATCAATATTTCGATCAGGTGAATTTTCAAGGCTCATTATGACTCGCTTCCGCGGACACGAAACCCGCATTTTACTTTCATGTTTTTATCATTATTCCCTTTTTAGGTTGTAAAATTTCTTTGGAAGACGGTCTGCAGTTCCTTGGTTATAACATAATTAACTTGAAAACGAAGTAAAAAAAAAAAATAACATTCTAGCAAACATAAACATTTCTAGAGGTAAAATAGCCCAAATGTCATTGTATTTTAATTATATCCTACGATGTAGTAAGTTGAATATCACTGTACCCCTATTGCAACTCTGTATATAGCTTTTGTTGAAATAAAGATTATTATTATTATTATTATTATTATTATTATTATTATTATTATTATTATTATTATTATTATTATTATTATTATAAAAAACCAACTATTTCCAAATGAAATTACACTTAAAATATTGTATAATTAGACTTTATACTCCCAAAGAAAATTATGGAAAAATATAATTTGCATAAAGTCCGTGAGACAAAATGAATATCAAACACTGGAAACATTATTGATATTTCAGTGTTTACATAACTTAAAGCCAGGAGGAGTAGGAGGAGGGGGAGGAGAAGGAGGAGGAGGAGGAGGAGGGGGGAGGGGGAGGAGGAGGAGGAGGAGGAGGAGTGGCCCCAATGATATTTCGATATTTTCTTTGGATTTTGTTTTTCTTTAAATTAGGTTTCTGTAAAAATGTTTGAATTCAGGTGAGAGAGAGAGAGAGAGAGAGAGAGAGAGAGAGAGAGAGAGAGAGAGAGAGAGAGACCAATATAACTGAATGTCTTCAGCATAATTTGAATTTTCAGTATCATAAAAAGTGGACAAAAATGTTTCTTAACACGGTAAAACGAGTTTTAAGTATTTCAATATTCAATTGATAATAACAATCTCACAATTACAAGTGGCACGTTAACTGTTCTATTAATTTTTTTGTCTTTAGACTTGACTTTATCATTCTAAAATGTAGACTTCGCTTGAAAAAAAAAAGACGCGCATACAAAGAAGGATAAAGGAAATATTTGTGGTAGCATACTTGAGATTTTTAGGGCTTACATCTGCTACATGATATATATACGTGCTCCAGGAACCTTCTAAGCTCTGTTTTGCAACATCACTTTAACTAACGTTCGTGACGTCAATCTTGTGCCATTACAGAAAACTTGGGATCTTGGTTCCAAAATATACACCACGAGTTTTCAAATTAAACGATTGGGGAATATATAAGAAGATGAAAAGTTTAAACTGAAGTGCTTTCAAGAATTAGCAAATTTCTACGGAAATGCACAAAAAAAAAAATAAAATAAAAACCCTACTCCAAAAGAATTTTTTTTTCTACCAAGGAATAATAGTATTGAATGAAGAATATTACATGTAAAGAATTACACAAAGATTTTTAGAATGAAGCGATTGACACAAATTTATAATTCAATTTTTTTTTTTCAAACTGGGGTGTTTTCAAGAACTAACCAATTTCTACTAAAGAGCAAAATAACAAAAACCCCTCCCCTAAAACAATTTTTTTTTTCTAAGGAATAATAGTATTAAAACAGGAACATAAGATGAAAAAAAAATAGATTGGCTGCGTTAGAAAATGCTCACACAAAGCGGATTTCGTCTGGGCGCCGGAGCCCACAGGATAGAAATGTAAATGTGCTTATTCTATCGACTGTGAATTTTTCATTCGTTTATTAATAAAGTAGTCGGATTCACCTGGTGTCTCGTCAAGTTTTGCTTTTAAATTAATTTTATGTTTTTTATTATGGTTTTTTTTTTTTTTGTGTGTTTTTTTTTAGCACGAAATTTGCATTACGGTTGGTGAGTTTGATTTCTAGTTAATTAGCTATTTCCTATCATAAACGTTATCCTTTTCTTTTGGAAAGAGGGAGGGGAAGTTTATTTAAAGAGACACAAAGCATAGTTTTCACCACTATATCTTAGATATTATGTAATCTGTAATATCATCATCTCATCTATATAATGAAGAGCAAGTGTATGGCTATATATATATATATATATATATATATATATATATATATATATATATGTGTATGTGTATATATATATATATATATATATATATCTATATATATATATATATATATGTATATATATACATATATATATACATATATATATAAATATATATACATATATATATATATATATATATATACATATATATATATATATATATATATATATATATATATATTACTCGAGTGCCATATGTTAATGAGATCAGGATGAGGGGTAGATGGAGATGGTCTGGGCATGCTCTTCGCTCTCCCCAAAAGAGATTAGTTCATCAAACGTTCAGCTGGGATCGACAAGGCACTAAAAGAGTTGGAAGACCCAGGCCTACATGGCTGAGGACAAGGAAGCGTGAAGTAGGAGATGATGAATGGAGAATTATTGAATCAAAAGCTCAAGAAAGAGACGCTTGGTGAAATCTAACCGGGACCCTTTGCGTCAATAAGCGTTGGAGGAGATGATGATGATATATACTGTGAACATATATATACGCATATATATATATATATATATATATATATATATATATATATATATACATATATATATATATATATATATATGTATATATATATATATATATATATATATATATATATATATATATATATATATATATACACACACACACACACACATCCGGTCACGCTCAGCTTTCCCAGTCATTCGGGTAGGAAGAAAGGGAGCAATTATACCCTGGTGAGAGGAGGGTTCGATTGTATGTGTCTGCATATCTACCAAAATATTTAGTCGTTATTTTTGACGGATCACATACACTAGTTAATATTATCATCATTATTATTATCGTTATGCATTTAAATTGATAATACCCAATAGCAATAACATAGTTAATGGCATAAAAATATGATTACGCTGAAACAGAAGATAAAAACTTGTATGGACTAAATTACAATACGTCACCCTCATAAACTAACTGCCTAAGTAATTTTCTCCACTAGTTGGGAAATAAAAAAAAAACCTTCTCATTTCCTAATTCTTTATATCATTGTGTTGAGCTCCAATTATCAAATTCTTATTCACAAATTCTTCTATTAAGAATTTGTGAATTGAAACTCAAGACAATGATATAAAGAATTAGGAAATGAGGTTTCTTTTTGATTTCCCAACAAGTGGAGAAATTGACTTAGGCATTTAGTTTAAGAGGGTGACGAATATAGAAAAACGAGAGGCCAAAGCAAACGATGTATTTCATTGACAATGTATAAAAAGTCTCATGAAAAATGCTAACGGCCTGAATAATTCTTTGCAAAGATTAATCATATGAATCTTATGTCCTTCTAAACCTTTGTTAATTTTGAGGGTCATGTTGCAAGTTAATGATATTTCAGACTCCAGTCAAACTGATTCAATTCTTTCCAGGTGTAATATTTACCTAGCTCATAATCCTATCCAATAAAATAATGTTTTTTTTCTGGCAATTCATACCAATTTATTTTCAAATAATGAATTCCATTAGATAATTACCAAAAAAAAAAATAAACAAACTTGTTTTTACAACCTACTTTCACGACTTCTTTCAATTATTATCCTTAAAACATATACAAATATCATAAAATATTAAATATAAAATTATAAAAATATATTATATAAATATGAAAATATTATAAAAAACAGATTAAAAAAGTACATATTTTAGGGCTCTTGTGGCCTACTGGTAGCGTGTCTGCCAAGTGATTGCCGGACTGGGGGGGCTCGAGCCCCGCTCACACTCGTTACTTCTTTTAGTGTCTGTAACCTCACCATCCTTGTGAGCTAAGGATGGAGGTTTGGGGGAGAGTATAGGTGTATCTACCGAGTCCTCAGCAGTCATTTCCTGGCCCTCCCTCGTCCTAGCTTGGGTAGAAAGGGGGCTTGGGCGCTTATCATATGTATATACGGTCAGCCTCTAAGCCATTGTCTTGTTTCCTATGGCAAGGTCACTGCCGCTTGCCTCTGCGATTCATGAGTGACCTTTAAAGCTTTAAATTCTTTTCTCTCTATATTTAAAATAAATCCTAATAAACAAGGACTTGGGCTTCCGGATGCATTAGGATCTTCAAAAAAGAAAGTAAAAATTTTTTCTTTAGTAATATTCATCCGCTTATGCAATACAGTGCCCAAAGAGGTTTGTTAAAATTTCAATTAATTTAAAGGAAATTAACTTTTCATTAAACATTCACAGATGGATTAATTTGAAGCTATAGAAAACAGAATGTATAGGAGTATATATCTTTCCTTTCTTCAACGGGATGATTTTTCTTTGATTGAGATGATGGATGGGGAAGTACTGAGTAGACAACTGGAGATATCTAACCGAGGCCGTTTGCGTCAATAGGCGTAGGAGGAGATGATGGTGATGATAATATGTATAATATATTACGAGTCATTACAAGACCGAAAATTCAAAGATAATTTACTCATTTAAAAAAAAAAAAAAATCTTTAAACCATGAGCGTATAAATATCCCTTTAAAAGAATGTTTCTCGCTCGTCGACTTTTGGTTCGATCTCTTGTTGCGTAAAATATCAAGTATATTTATAGATGACCAAGCAAAATAATAAAACCGTTTGGAAAATAACTGAAAAATTATACATATATCATAATAATATAAATAATATTACTATTATCATCAAAAGTATTATTATCATTTATATAAAACAGCAGGTTTCACAGGAAATATCTGCTGGGTACATATTTAAATTTTTACCTTTTCACGGAAAAGTGTTAGTTACAGTATACATTTTTGCCTCCCGGGTAACGTTGGGAACACAGATCGGGTTAAAACGAATATCATTATGCACAGCAGCTCGTGAAGCCTCCAGTTCTATCCCATTTTTGTATTTCAAAATTTTTAAGATAAATTTAACAATATACAGATAAGGTAATACTATCATCGTAAACAAACAAACACGCCCATACACATACATATACACACACACACACACATATATATATATATATATATATATATATATATATATATATATATATATATATATATATATATATATATATATGCTGATAATTACACTTGTTTTAAATTCGACTTACAATAAAATTTAAAAAATGAACCAAAGGAAGCTAGAAAAAATCAACTAAGAGTGAAAACATATTTACATAATATAACAAACTTCTGCGTAACTCTCTCTCTCTCTCTCTCTCTCTCTCTCTCTCTCTCTCTCTCT
>NC_090745.1:107239907-107244907 GCF_036898095.1 Palaemon carinicauda | reverse complement strand
TTTCAATCAAACGAAAGATAATTCAAAGAAATAGAATAACAAGTTACATATCAACACAAAAAAAAAGACAATAAAAACTGGCGTCGCAGATAAAAAGGCCATCGGCATCGAGAGAGAAGAGGGGGAGTAAACAGGGTTAAAAACCACTTATCCACTTTATAGCAAGTCTTTACCATACAGTAAACAGTGGCTACTTCTTCTCTCTCCATTGGTCATTCGCTTTAGGTTTCAATGCTAATTTTCTACTCATTTCATTTAAAACAGGCTCTGATCTGTTTTATACGTACATATACATACACATGTGAGTGTTAGTATGTATCTATGGTAGAACATAATTTCATATTCAAAATAGCTAAAACCCAGTTCGCATACATACTTGAAAATATGCGTCTGTATGTATTATAGCAATATTTTTTTTTTTATTCATCAGCAGCAGAGTATACGTACATTATACTTCTGTAACCCCTACATACTTGCGCACATAGTTATATAATCAAGCATTTCAGTAAACAAGTAATTAACTTGCTAAATTCCCAGACATCCTCTTCACCCCAAGAGCAACTCAACTGAGGGGCATCCCCCTCGGTCGCAAGGCGCTTGAGTAACAGGATAAGCCCCTCAGACTAACAGTAGGCCGTTTCTCTCGTAAAAGAGGCCCAGCACCAACGTAAAACTGATCTAAAAGGCTTTTATTAGCGGGGGGGGTTTAAGCCGTGGCGCTAAACACCGCAGAACTCTAAAATGAAAATGACCCTTCGCTGAGTTTCGCCATTTAATGTACTCAATCACGGCCATCTGAAAGAGACACTAAAGTTCCCGGACACTCTCCCGACAATTCTTCACTGTGGAGCTGACGCTGTTATTCATCGTCATTCAACCCTTCACGAGTGGAGATTTCAGCGGCTTGTTCATCATTTAGAGGTTCTCGGTTCTACACGGAAGAATTGAAGAGGGGCACCGGCGGGTAAAGTCGGAAACATCACCTCGTGTATCGAACGCTGTTACAATAGTTCCTTATGTTACTCACTTGGATTCGATTAACTCTCGATCTATCGTTCTAGTTTATTGCCAGAATCGCTTTACAAATATTCAAATAAACATATTCATATGTACACACGTATATACACATATATCTATCTATCTACCTAATCCTACATCTATTTATGTATATAAATATAAACAGGCATATAGGTAGTTAAGAGTATCTGACATGCTTGACCAAGAAGAGTGAGAAAAGATGCTGAGAAAGTATATATAATATAATATATATATAATATATATATATATATATATATATATATATATATATATATATATACCACATATATATACATATATATGTATATATACATATATATATATGTATATATACATACATACTTACATATTATAATATATATATATATATATATATATTATATATATATATATATATATATATATATATATATATAAAATTTACCTCCCCTATTATGAGGGTATCAGTCTAAACCCGGAAGAGAGTTCCGGTATCGATCTAACGCAGCAGGAAACTAATTTGCTAATAAAGATCATAAAGCAATTGTGGCTGTGGTTCATGTGATTACCCTAACACTGATCTATGTACCTGAGACCTATAGCCAATTTCTTTTAATGAGGCGCATTTGCACCGACTCGCAGCGGTGCCCTTTTAGCTCGAAAAGTTTCCTGATCGCCGATTGGTTAGAATTATCCTGTCCAACCAATCAGCGATCAGGAAACTTTTCCAAGCCAAAAGGGCACCGCTGCGAGTCTGTGCACATCTACCTCGTTCAAAAAAAATTGACTATAGTATCTTACGGCGGTGTGTTGCAGACAAGGAGGAAATAAGAGTTCATTAGGCTAGAATCCTGTAGCTAGCCTGTGTGAATTATGCAGCGACTGGTTTGGTCTGAATTTGGGGTGGGTGACAAACAAAAAAGGAGCACAGCTGTTGGTATCTAAAGCCTTTGAAAATTTAAGGACCAAGAAATAGGAATAGCAATATTCCTCCCCATACTAATTGATGATAATCTTAGGCAAAGGTGCTCAATACAAACACAAGTGTGTGTGTGTATATATATATATATATATATATATAATATATTATATATATATAGTATATATATAAACACACACATATATATATGTATATATATAAATATATATAAAATAAATAAATACACTTATGTATATATGTTAATCTACCACACACACACTCATGATTTTCCTTTATTCATATAAACGATATATACATCTTAATATCGTATTCGCTTTGCTACGAAACTGAGATTACAGCCAAGAGGCCAAGGGGCAAGGGTCACTGTCGCCTCAGTTTCTGTTTGTCCGGGTTCGAATCCTTGATCGACCAGAAGCTATTATCATAAAGTAAATTCACATTGGGCCTCTGATCCCGAAGTAGAGCGGAATTCGATATTAACAGGGTTTTATGGCTTACACACACACACACACACACACAAACACACACACATATATATACATATATATATATAAATATACAGTATATATATATATCATATATATATATGTAATATATATATATATATATATATATATATATATATATATATATATATATATATATATATATATATATATATTCACGTGTGTGTGACTTCCATCTTATTTGTGACACTATCAGACCCATGGTGAGTCGGATAACGTAAGCTGTTACACGGAAGTACTAACTCCAATCAAGTCTTTTCACGTTTCCTTTCATGGCTGTAATAAACACACACGTATACAGATATATGCACAGATGATATGCAGATAAATAGGTTTAAAGGCTTAAAGACCGCTCATGAATGGGCAGGGGCAGAAGGACAGTGACATTGCCCTATCAAGCAGGACAATGCCCTAGTGGACTGACCATATTGCAAATGATGAGCGCCCAAGGCCCCATCTCCACCCAAGCTAAGACCAAGGTAGTGCCCAGGCAAATGGCTGCCGATAGCCCTATAGGCTCCCCCAAAAACCCCCAATCCTTAGCTCACAAGAATGGTGAGGGTTGCAGTGACTAAAAGAACTAACGAGTCTGAGCGGGACTTAAGATCCCATTTGGCAATCGCGAGGCAAGGACGCTTACCCCAAGACTACCACAAACCCTAAATACAAACATACACACATATATCTTGTATATATAGTCACAATACAACAAGAATGTGTATTGTTGTAAGAGGGCTTGACACTCGTCGATAAGCCTTCTGCGTCTGTTTGGAGCAACTCTTATTGAGGTTCTTTTACTGAACACGGAACTCATTCACAAATCAAAAGTTTAAAGGCTGGATTTGGCATTGTCCTGTTGGAAGAAACAGCTGTTGTTAAACTACAGATGACTGCACAGTTTAACCTAGTTTCACTTTCATCCTCTCCAGTTTCCTGTTGGCACTCATGAGGTCGGGCTTGAAGTTCTCAAGATAATGGGAGATTGCTATTTTGAAATTATTTATTTCATTTTTCTATGCATTATAACGAGGCTTTCGAAGTGTACTCGTTATAATGCATAGAAAAATAAGAGAAAAAATTTCAAAATGGCTATCTCTTATTATCTTGACAACTTCAAGCCACGAACTCATGAGTGCCTAAAGGAAACTGAAGAGCATGAAAGTGAAACTAGGTAAACTACACAGTCATCTGTCGTTTAACGAAACCTGCAAGATTAATAAATTGCTGCCTCACCTACACTAATATATATACATACAGATATCCAGTGTGTTGCGTATGTTTAGCATGGAAAGGAGTCCTAAAATGGGTTGAAGGTGAACAGTGGAAAGAAATAGCTAATGGTTAGTAACAGAGAAGGCCGTGGCGTTAAACTTTCAAATGGAAGATGATACAGTGCTAAAACAGAAGAATTACTTTGAATACTTGGAATCAATAATAACAGATGAGAGGAGTACCTGATGAAGCAGTGACAGAAAGTGAAGGATCTATAACGAAGATGGAGAGAAGTAACTGGAGTTATTATAGACAAGAAAACGCTTACTACGACTCAAAATAAAGCTATACAAGACAGGTACCAGACCTGTACTATTATATAGGGCAGAAACTTGGGCACCTAAGATGAAAGAGAGGGACCTGGTGAAAGAAACGATACAAGGATGTAATGTGGATTGCTGGAATATCACTACTGGAAAGGAGAGTCAAGATATAAGAAGAATGTGTTGATATATGTAATGTAAAAGATAAGGCTTTGGAAGGATGTTCTGAAAATACCAGGGCCATATAATAAGAAGAGAGGAGGTGGAACCGATCAAAATAGCTAAGAACATGTCAGTGACGTGGAGGAGGAGTGGCGGGGCGCCAGGCCAGAGGATCTGTTGATGGATATGGAGAGAAGGGTTGGACGAGACTGGGAAAAAGGTCTATGGAATAGAAATTGATAGTAAAAGTCAACTCGAGAGACCGACCGCCCTGCAATATAATGGGACTAATAAGGTATAAAGAAGAGAGAGAGAGAGAGAGAGAGAGAGGAGAGAGAGAGAGAAGAGAAGGAGGGAGAGAGAGAGAGAGAGAGGAGAGAGAGAGAGAGAGAGAGAGAGGGGTCTGAATGTGTTTGAAATGTGTTATAAATAGTTATATACACGACGTGGGTGTCGCAGTCGAAGAGACACACGGTTGGCCAAATCCAAAACGAGATAACAAAAACGAACCACAGCAAATCACATAATAGAGACTAATAACAACACAGTAAACTTATTGTTTTTATAAAAAGTGAAAACCAGGTGGAAAAAAAACACTCGGTTGTTACTCTTAAGGCTTCAAAAAAAGGTATAAAAAAAAACTCGACAATACAAATCTACCAAAACAATAAATGCATTTTTTTCTGGGGGGGGGGGAGGGGGGCGGACCTCTTTGGGTTCGAGCGCAGATGACGTCAACAATGGAATTTGACAAAAGAGCGATCAAATATAATTTAATAACGAAAGATTTTAATCATTCTACGCGCCTGGCCATCAACAACATATTGTTCTTTCAGATAT
>NC_090745.1:107234079-107239407 GCF_036898095.1 Palaemon carinicauda | reverse complement strand
ACACATATATATATATATATATATATACTATATATATATATATTAGTCTTGATATGAACAATCTAAATATTGAACGCACTTATGAACACACTCCCAATACATAAGCTTGGATATCTCTGGCTACGGACAAAACAATGTCATAGGTTTGACCCAATCTTTCATTAAGGTTAATAAATTTTCATGCGGGATTAAAATAATGTGATGCACTTCGAATGAAGCTTTTAATGTGTTTTGCTGTACACATTAGGTTTCCATTCACATGCAGTCATTCTGCCTTAAGCCGCCATTTGTAATCATGGACGGATGTTGTGCGTAGATTTTATTTTAGAGCGATTTGGTAGTTGGCAATGATCCCATTTCATTGATACCTGAATTCTGCTGTGCTCAGGAACATAGGTTCATAAGCCTGCGGGAACAATTCTGTATGCATGTATGTATGTATCTATGCATGTATGTATGTATGATAAATTTTGCACATTTTTACGTGTTTTTCATATTCAAATAAGCCATATATATTTTTGATACATTAATGTCTGGATTCTCTTGGGGCTCTGATCCCGAGGTCGTTAAGAGAATCCAGACATTAATGTATCAAAAATATATATGGCTTATTTGAGTATGTATGTATGTATACATATACAGATACAGATACACACATGTAGGTGTTTGAAGGCTATTAAAGGTCGCATATTAATGATAAAGGCAAGGGACAGCGACAATGCTCTAGCAAACATGACAGGTGCCCTAAAGACTGACCATATATACATAATTATGATCAGCAGCCAAGCCAAGCTGGGAGTAAGGAGGGCCAGGCAATGGCTGCTGGTGACTCAAAAGGTAGACCTATAGGCTCCCCCAAACACCCAATCCTTAACCCATGCTAGAACCAGGGAGGGCGAGGCAATGACTGCTGATGACTTAGCAGGTAGACCTATGGGCTCCCTCAAACTCCACATAATTAGCTCTCAAGGATGGTGAGGTTGCAGACACTACAAGAAACAATTGAATTTGATCGTGACTCGAGCCCCAGTCTGGGAGATCACCAAGAAAGGGCGTTTCCAATAGGCAACCATATGTGCCCTATTGTAATGAAATAAGATACCACATTTAAGCATCAGTTACACCCGACAAGCTTCACTATCCTACAGGTGAAAAGCCCAAATTTTTTTATACGGATTTTGCTGTCTTCTACGTTTCCCAACTTCTTAATAGGGTTTATATGTTCGTCCAGGTCTCTATATCTTAAAGGATGTTATGTTGTGTCAGCATAATGGTACAGATAATATTCTTAAATGCTAAATAATCATAACATGATTAGAAACCTATATTAGACTTTGTTACACTTATATATAAGATTATTTTTGTTATAAAAGTAAACGCCCAGCCAAATTCTATTGTTCAATTGTTTACTGAATGAAGATTATACCAACAACAATAACAACAACAACAATAATAATAAAAATAATTATAGCAATAATATTAATACCAAAATTGTAAGCACTACAGATTGCCGAAAATTCATTTGTAAAGAATAGACACTAACACTGTCTGTTAAGTCATCATAAGCTTATCAAAAGTGATTCTTTAACAGAACTACCCATTTAAAAAGTGCAAATATATATATATGTATGTATACAAACACACACACACACACACACACACACACACACACACACACACACACATATATATATATATATATATATATATATATATATGAAAATACGAAATATACGATTAAGTCCTGACTAGTTTCGTGATACTTCTTCAGAGGACTGGTTCTTCTGCATCTGAGCATCACGTATTCCTGTGATTTTTACGCATATATATATATATATATATATATATATTATATATATATATATATATATATATTATATATGTAGTAGGTTGGCCAAGGCACAAGCCACCCGTTGAGATACTACCGCGAGAGTTATTGGGTTCTTCGACTGACCAGACAGTACTACATTGGATCACTCTCTCTGGTTACTGCTCATTTCATCTTTGCCGATACATGCACAATATAGTCTGTATTCTTTACACATTCTCCTCTTTCCTCATACACTTGACAACCTGGAAATTATCAAACAATTTTCCTTCTCGAGGTTAATGACTGCACTGTAATTGTTCAGTGGCTACTTTCCTCTTGGTGAGGGTAGAATAGAATCTGTATGTATGGTAAGCAGCTATTCCAGGAAAAGGGGACTCCAAAATCAAACCATTGTACTCTAGTCTTGGGTAGTGCCATAGCTTCTGTACCATGGTCTCCCCACTGTCTTGGGTTAGAGATCTCTTGCTTGAGGGTACACTCGGGCACACTCTTCTTTCTTGTTTCAATTTCTCTCGGTATTTTGAAGTTTTTATCCTCTTCTTATTTTCAAGTTTTTATAATTTATAAATTTAAGTATTATTTCAATGTTATTGTTCTTAACCCTCTCTTGTAGTTTTTCCTTATTTCCTTTTCTCACTGGGCTACTTTCTCTGTCGGAGCCCTTTGGCTTATAGCATCCTGCTTTTCCAATTAGGATTGTAGCTTAGCAAGCAATAATAATGATATATATTATCGATTTCTACACTAAAAACACTATTCCGTTTTTATTCACAATTTACCCAGCATCTCTCTCTCTCTCTCTCTCTCTCTCTCTCTCTCTCTCTCTCTCTCTCTCTCTGCGCTCACGCCCGTCTCGATATTCTTCGCTGCCGCCTCAAACTTATCCCTGATGAGATTACCTAAATCACTCATAGATTGAGCACCTCATAAGATGGATATACGACACAGGGTAATTCATGAGAGAGAGAGAGAGAGAGAGAGAGAGAGAGAGAGAGAGAGAGAGAGGAGAGAGAGAGAGAGAGAGAGAGAGAGAGAGAGAGAGAGCATAATGTTGAACATACATACACAAACACACATTATATTACTGTATAAATGTGCGTAAAGAATGATGTGGTCTCACATTACTTGCCGTAATTAGTAGAATTTGTGGTCTTTTATTGGGAAGGAAAGAGAAATAGAAGAGGAATGGCAAGAGAAATGTAGAATTTAGTAATTAAAAAAAAAAAAAAAAAAGAAGAGAGAGAGAGAGAGTGTGAGCCTTTGGTTAATTTTCTGCAAGACCAAGACGAGGAATTTGAAGAGGGAAAATTGTCTATGTTGAGTGAAAAACGCCATTGAAAGCCTATAGAAATAAGTAAAGTATATGCAATGTGGGTATACAAAGAGGAGTGAATGATTTTGTCCAAAAGGTTGGCCTGAGTCTATGGAGTAGACAAGACATTTTAATGTTTAATGTGGATATGTCTGTTAATATTTAATGTGGATTTGTGAGTAAGACGGACACAATGATGCTAAGGTTAGTGTGCGGATTAGCTAATATCCAGAAGCTGCAGAAACTAGCGAAGATCTTGAATGTAGTAACGAAATTATAAGTATCGATTGTAAAAAAATGGAGAAAGGGGGATTTATCATGCAATTGTATGAGAGAGAGAGAGAGAGAGAGAGAGAGAGAGAGAGAGAGAGAGAGAGAATTTTCATATGTTATTGAAAAGTGGCTAAAGTAAAGCGTGTACAACCACCCAATATTTAAACCTAGTTGATACGGAAAATTCTTCATAAAGTTTACGCGAAGATTTACACTTTTATGAGGACTTATCATATTCCCTTCATATTACCTGCCTACTTTATAACCATGCTCGCAAAATAAATTTTCCCCTTTTACCCCCCTCATGGTTTTAACGAAAAAAAAAAATTATGAACAGGCATATTTGAAAAATTATATAATCATCGGGAAACTGGCGAGCTATTAAATATAAACGCAAAAACTTTGCGGTTCGAAATTCCAGTGGGAACATGGGAACATGGAAGGCAAACTGGGAACAGAAGCAGCAGAAAACACACACTCAGATGAATTTATTTGTTTCTCCTTTCATCATTAATCTATACCGATTTTCAACTCTGTTAATAAGTGAAAGGGACGAAATGTGGTAATATTATTATTTTTTTTTTTGTGTGTGTGTGTGCTTCAAATAATAATGTATATCGACACAAGCATCTTTAATGCTTAAAAAGTATACAGCTCATATTTCATACAATTAGCTTTTATATATTTTTTTGTGTGTGTGTCCTTGAAATAACATTGCATATTTACATAAATATCTTTAGTACTTATAAAAAGTATATATCTCATATTTCATACAATTAGCTTTTATATTTTTCTTTTTTTTGTGTACTTGAAATAACATAGCATATTTACATAAGTATCTTTAATGCTTACAAAAGTATATATCGCATATTTCATCAATTAGCTTTTATATTCCTTTTTTTTTTGAGTACTCGAAATAACATTGCATATTTAAATAAATATCTTTAATGCTAATAAAAGTATATATCTCATATTCCATACAATTAGTTTTTATATTTCATCAACTATACAGATACTGTAGAGTTGAAATACCTAATGATTCAATTGTTTTTCTATTTTCCCTTCATTAATTCATTATGTGTTGCTATTCATATGATATCCCAATCATCCTTTGTCTTGACTTGAGCCTTTACAAATTATAAATTCTATTCTTATCCTTTGGTTTTATATTAACGTACACCAAAGACCTCAATCACTCCTCCCCTCTCTAATTTTTTCATATATGGATACTTTAAATGTATTTCTATCTACTTCGGCAAATGCGTTTATTATCGGCGTTGAAGATTATTATGTCTGCCGTTGAGGTGAAATTAAATGAAGTAAACCAATTAATCAATCATAGTCTCTCTCTCTCTCTCTCTCTCTCTCTCTCTCTCTCTCTCTCTCTCTCTCTCTCTCTCTTTTACTCCATATTCCTTATCCTATATTTTCTCTGTTTGATTTCACTGTCATTTTATGCATTTACATCTTTATCACTGAAATGGGTGAAGTGGCCGTAAAGCTCTCTCTCTCTCTCTCTCTCTCTCTCTCTCTCTCTCTCTCTCTCTCTCTCTCTTACTTCATATCCCTTACCCTATATTTTCTCTGTTTGATTTCACTGTCATTTTATGCATTTACATCTTTATCACTGAAATGGGTGAAGTGGCCTTAAAGTTCTCTCTCTCTCTCTCTCTCTCTCTCTCTCTCTCTCTCTCTCTCTCTCTCTCTCTCTCTCTCTCTCTCTCTCTCTCTCTCATTTCATATCCCCTATCCTATATTTTCTCAGTTTGATTTCACTGTCATTTTATGCATTTACATCTTTATCACTGAAATGGGTGAAGTGGCCGTAAAGCTCTCTCTCTCTCTCTCTCTCTCTCTCTCTCTCTCTCTCTCTCTCTCTCTCTCTCTCTCTCTCTCTCTTATTTCATATCCC
>NC_090745.1:107216579-107226579 GCF_036898095.1 Palaemon carinicauda | reverse complement strand
TGGGAGTTAAATCAGTTGTTGTTTGCGGATGATACTGTGCTGGTTGCAGACACAGAAGAGAAGTTTGACCGACTAGTGACAGAATTTGGAAGGGTGTGTGAGAGAAGGAAGTTGAGAGTTAATCTTGGTAAGAGTAAGGGTATGAGATGTACGAGAAGGGAAGGTGGTGCAAGGTTGAATGTCAAGTTGAATGGAGAGTTACTTGAGGAGGTGGATCAGTTTAAGTACTTGGGGTCTGTTGTTGCAGCAAATGGTGGAGTGGAAGCAGATGTACGTCAGAGAGTGAATGAAGGTTGCAAAGTGTTGGGGGCAGTTAAGGGAGTAGTAAAAAATAGAGGGTTGAGCATGAATGTAAAGAGAGTTCTATATGAGAAAGTGATTGTACCAACTGTGATGTATGGATCGGAGTTGTGGGGAATGAAAGTGATGGAGAGACAGAAATTGAATGTGTTTGAGATGAAGTGTCTAAGGAGTATAACTGGTGTATCCCGAGTAGATAGGGTTAGGAACGAAGTGGTGAGGGTGAGAACGGGTGTAAGAAATGAGTTAGCAGCTAGAGTGGATATGAATGTGTTGAGGTGGTTTGGCCATGTTGAGAGAGTGGAAAATGGCTGTCTGCTAAAGAAGGTGATGAATGCAAGAGTTGATGGGAGAAGTACAAGAGGAAGGCCAAGGTTTGGGTGGATGGATGGAGTGAAGAAAGCTCTGGGTGATAGGAGGATAGATGTGAGGGAGGCAAAAGAGCGTGCTAGAAATAGGAATGAATGGCGAGCGATTGTGACGCAGTTCCGGTAGGCCCTGCTGCTTCCTCCGGTGCCTTAGATGACCGCGGAGGTAGCAGAAATAGGGGACTCAGCATTATGAAGCTTCATCTGTGGTGGATAACGGGGGAGGGTGGGCAGTGGCACCCTAGCAGTACCAGCTGAACTCGGTTGAGTCCCTTGTCAGGCTGGGAGGGACGTAGAGAGTAGAGGTCCCCTTTTTGTTTTGTTTCATTTGTTGATGTCAGCTACCCCCAAAATTGGGGGAAGTGCCTTGGTATATGTATGTATGTATTTATTTGAGTGTGAACCTGTGGACAGGATTACGTCAAAACTACTCGACAGATTTTGACGAAATTTTCACCACAGACAGATCTTAGGTTTTGAACGGCCCAATTACATTTTGGAGATGATCCAGATTCGGATCCGGGTTCTAGTTTATTTACTTATTTGTCAGTGAGTCTCAAGACGGGATTCGTCAAAACTACTCGACGGATTTTATCAAAACTTCCACCAGAGAATAATTTGAGGCCAAGGACGACCCCATTAAGTTTTGTAGAGGCGGATTCGGATCCGGATACGGATTTGTATTTTTTCGCCATTTTAAAGATAACGTCAAAAATGCAAGAAGGATTTTGACGAAATTTTCGCCACAGATATATCTTAAATCATAGATGACCACATTAAATTTTGGAGATGATCTGGATTCTAGGTCTGGATTTGATTTTTATTTGCCATTTTAAAGAAAAAGTATAAATAAATTGATGGATTTTGACAAAATGTCCACCAGAGACAGATTTTGGCTATGGGCGACTCCATTAACCTTTGGTGGAGGTCAGAAATTTTCGATTGATCTTACTTTTATTATTATTATTATTATTATTATTATTATTAAAAACAAATTTCCTCGTGTAAATAACGAAATTCGAACGAACAAAATAAATATGAATGAAAGAGAAAAAAAATAAAACAGAAAATACGAATTCACTATAAAGGCAGTGATATATTTGACAGAGTTGCATGCGTTCAAGCCATTTTAGAATAGCTAACGTTAACGTGCCCCCTGTGTATAGCATTGCTGAACGCGCCCAATGGCCTCGCGATTTACTAGAGGAAAGAACGGTGCTCGTCAATTATTTTGCTCATCCCATTTTTTTCATCGTTTAGGCATAACTGATGATAATGACGATGGGAGGAAAAATGATGATGCGATGAAGATTTCCGAAGGAAAATACGAAAATAGTGAGGAAAAAGAAGTCCTGCATACTGACGTACATAAGAAAGGGCTGCCTATATACCGATATATATTCCCACGCCAGCACGCACACACACACACACACACACACACATATATATATATATATATATATATATACATATATATATATATTTATATATATATATATATATATATATATATATATATATATATATATACTTATATATATATACAGTATATACTGTATATATATATATATATATATATATATATATATATATATATATACTATATATATATACAGTATATACTGTATATATATATATATATATATATATATATATATATATACATATGTATATATACATATATATATATATATATATATATATACATATGTATATATACATATATATATATCTATATATATATATATATATATATATATATATATATCTATATATATATATATATACAGTATATATTGACCGTTGGATACTAATCCAACAAATCTATACTTGGGAGATAAAAAGTCAGTTAATAACATTTTACACCCGAAGAAAATATACTAAAAAAAAAGGTATAGTATCCACATACATCTACCACGGAGAGAAGGAAAAAATTCAGAATTAATTATGGTACATGTGCACACTCAAACACACACACACCCATATATATATATATATATATATATATATATATATATATATATATATCTATATATATATATATATATATCTATATATATATATATATGTATATATATATGTATATATATATACAGTATATATATAAATTATATATATATATATATATATATATATATATATATATATATATATATATATATATATTATATATATATAAATGTATGTGCGTGCATGATCATTTCGGGAAAAGGAGCTCTCCTTTCCCTTAAGAAATGTATTTCTTCAAGTCTTGCTCTTTCTGATAATTGTCTCAGAGATCATTCTCGAGGCAGAACTTTATTATTAACGTCTTCATATTTCCTTGAAGGAAAACTTTGGTAATTTTCCCTCTTTCTTTCAGCTGATCTCCTACATTATTTTCATTTCCATAATTCACTCTCATTGAGCATTGAGACCACAATCTGTCATAAGAAAAGACACCACTCCAAATGGGATCGAATACGAGATCAACACAGATCACAAATCTAAATTTGTGAAGGGGCGAGTAAAGTTCACAATTTAGTTCGCTTTGAACGAGTGATGACATTCTTGAAGAACCAATGCCAATCCCGTTTGAAAAATGGAGTCGTAAGCTTCTTTCAACAGGGAAAGGAGTTCTGAGATTGGTCATGAAATTCTGTGAAGCCTTGTGAATAATTATCTATCTTTTTTTTTTTCAAAGAATGTTAATAATTTGTTAATTAATTTCCTATTAACCAAATATTTTCAAATCTTGAAAATTTCACCACCATAGACTTCATATTGAAGTACAATTCCATCGTTCAACCAATGTAGCCTTGATGAAGAGTAACGTAATAAAGGGGATTCGAAACACGTACTGACATTAATGATAAATGAAAAAAGTAAATGCAAAATTGTTATCCTTAAAACTATCTGCAGCTCAGTTTATCCGATGAAATATTGTAGTAAGAATTTTAGACGTATACAGTACATTTCATTAAATATACCGTATACTATATATATATATATATATATATATATATATATATGTATATATATACATATATATATATATATATATATTACATATATTATATCTTTACATTCATATATATGTATATATATACATAAATGTATATATATATATATATATATATATATATATATATATATATATATATATATATATATATATATAGACAAGAGGTTAATATCTACTTCGATCACGAGTTGGACAATAAAGCAAAACTTTTCACTGAGAGTTATAACCGTTATAGTTTCTCGTGTAGTCTAACTTTCAGCACAGAAGGTAAAATAGCTTTATGACCGATCAGTCTCCTTTATACAATTCCTAAGCGTCCCGATATGATTTCCAGGTAGTGCATATATATATATATATATATATATATATATATATATATATATATATATATATATATCTATATATATATGTATATATATATTTATATATATATATATCCATATATATATATATATATATATATATATATATATATAAATATAAATATAAAAGGAAGGTGAACGAAGGCAAATATTTTAACATTACGAACTAAATTTATCTAGGTCACCAGGCTTTAGGCTAATCATGTTACCCATTATCAGGCAACAAACAATGAATACAAACATAATAATTAATAAAACCTTTAAAACTGAATCTAACGATGCAAGAACAAAAAAGTATAAGAAATATGAAAATAAATGAGTAATTGATAATTGGATCATTCATGCATCGGCAACCCATCAAATATTCCGATTTCAAAATATTAGTCCAAAAACCTAACAGCCTCTTTTCAGTGAAAAATTGTCCCCAACTACAATCAACTACTTCTGTTCGTTTACATATTGCTTAACAGTTGATTTCAGCACTATTTTTTAAGTAACAGTTTAAACAATCTGAGTTGGACTGTCCCTATTTTATTTTTATTTCAGTTTCTTAACTTTATTGAGCAAGTTCCTTGCTCGTGTTGTGATATATGTTGGTTTTTTTTCCCCCTTTGTTGGTTACCATATTAGTATTTTGTTCGTTTGGTGTATTGTGATTCATCTAGTTTTCTTATCTTTTTTTTTTTTTGCATTATCACTCTTGTACTGTTAGATTAAATTTCAAAGATTTTATCAATTAATGAGTAATAATGTTTTCATATTCGTGATCTTGTACCAACCGTGTGTTACACGATCGTACATAGTAACAACATTTCATTTTGTGTATATATTATGCTTGTATCTTTGCTCTTGCCTCGCACTAAAAAGAACCTGAATAAACATACCTTTTTTCCTCACCGTTAACGGTGTCGGTTTTGAATAAGAAATTTCCTGTTGCATTGAGCTTTTGTATATAAAGGAGAGTGTCCTGTAATAGACTCACTCAGTTGCTTTCATCCTGTCTTTGAGTCACAACCTAATAATGGGAGATATGACCTCCCAAATACTTCAGGATCTAAATATATTTACTTCTAAATGCTGAAGTTCCTGTTTTTCATTGCCTTCCTTGTAAATATGAAACTGTGTAGTAGTGCAATCTCTCTCTCTCTCTCTCTCTCTCTCTCTCTCTCTCTCTCTCTCTCTCTCTCTCCTCTCTCTCTCTCTCTCTCTGTATATATATATATAAATATATATATATATATATATATATATATATACATATATATATATATATATTAGTGTGTATATGCGCGCGCGCGTATGTGTGTATCTATGTATTAATCAAAGCATATTGGTTGTCTCTACGATTCTTAAAATTGGGAGTCAAGAAGATATCCTGAAGAGCATTATGTTCTTCGAAAAAGATAACTTAATAACATCATAAAAGCCAGGTTATGAAAATAAATCAATAAAAAATAATAATAATAATAATAATAATAATAATAATAATAATATTATTTTTACCATATAAATCATATCACCTTATCAGAGCGAAGACTTTACGTAAGACAAATCAATAAAAACGACAAAACATCGCCCTAATAATTTCCAAAGGAGCAAACTAACAAGCAAAATACCTCCATATTATGACAAGGTCTGACGAGACAGGTCACAGCCACAATCACCTAAGCACCACATGTAATTTGTGCTGGAGAATCTATCGGATATGTGGTGATCAATATGTCTTTGACGACAATTAATCTCGAATATCGGAGATCCCAAAATATATAAGGGACCCGCAATGAGAGAGAGAGAGAGAGAGAGAGAGAGAGAGAGAGAGAGAGAGAGAGAGAGAGAGAGAGAGAGAGAGAGAGAAGGGGAATAGTAATGCAAGGATAAAAAGTGCGTGTATATATATACATATATATATACATATATATATATATATATATATATATATATATATATATATATATATATATATATATCACATATATATATACATATATATATATATATATATATATATATATATATATATATACACACACACATATATATATATATAAATCTATATATATATACATATATATATATATATATATATATATATATATATATATATATATATATATATATATATATATAAATATAAATAAATATACGGTGAAGGGGGTAGGGGGTAAGAGAATGAGAAAGGTGAAATTTTGAAGAATCTATAAAAGATACGATACCCTGAAAAATATCTATATAAATCTAAAAAGAAATAGGGAAAAAATGGAAACGAAAAAATAAATAAAATACTAGCTTCCTCTAAAAAGCAAGTTCAAGAGCACTAGACGATTCAAGCGATAAGCAAAATGTTGTTTCATGGATTAAAAGATTTCACAATATTAACAATTGGCCAAAAAAAGAATAAGTAGTAATACAAAGTGGTCATCGTAACTTTCAATTTTATATCCCCCTTAAATGGAAGGATGGACGCACGCAATAAAGCACACTTGAAAAACAACATTCCATGTATAAGAATCCAATTTTTTTTTAATAGTAACTGTGAAGGAAAAGTGCGGATTGAAATAAACGCAAATATGGAAAAATATTCCATAATAAATTTATAATATGCCGTACCATTATGTAGGCACTCAAGAATATTCTGTATTTTCTAGTAGAAAGACCATTTCGCAATAAGATCGTAGATTATATACGAAAGTAAATGTTTGTTTTATAGACAAAACAGTGACTATGCTGTAGTTTCTAAGTAGGGACCTGAAAGTTAAACAGGTGCAGGAGATTAAAGCCAAGTTGGAGAATGATATGAACTGGCTATATTCTTCAAAAAACACATGCTGTACTGAAAACTACTGTTAAAAAAACCGTAATTTTAATCGGAACTTCTCCGTTAAAATATAGTTTCAGTAAAATATAGGCGACCGTAATTCTACCATATTTTGTTATGATCTTTTACTGGTAGGTGACCGTAATATCACTCCTTGACGTCAATAAATCCGTTTTAAAAACGGTAAATGTCTGACAATATTCATGCCATGATTTTTACCGTTTTATACGGCAAATTTTTAACAGTGTACACAAGGGTAAAATGTCAGACGCCATGGCAATTCTGGGTCGATGAAGGGAGTATTTTGATTTTTTCTTTTTTTCAATATGGAAGATAAAGACGTAGAGCTGAGAGATGCAAGACTTGAAAGGGTTATTGCTATGCTGAGACTTCTTGTGGAAGTTACTTTTGACGATATAAGAATGATAATTAAGAGAACGAAGAAAGGAAATGCACCAGGAGTTAATGGGATTACAAATGAGATGATTCAGTATGGTGGTAATGGTGTAATATAGTGACTGAACAGAGTAGGTAAGGTGTGTTCGGCGGAGGAATTGCTACAAAAAGAAATGGGTGGCATAACATGAATTGAAAAAAAAGAAAAAAGGTAAAAGTAATAAATGCGACTGTAAAAGCAATACAGGCATGACATTACTAAGTACACCAGGGAAAGTTATAGAATAATTTTGTTTGAGAAAGTAAGATAATCGACACACGGACTGATAAGATAATCATGCATGAATCATATGTTGATTGTGGAGTAATCGAATCAAATGTTTATTGCGGAGTAATCGAATCAAATGTTTCCTGTGGACTAATTGAATCAAATGTTTCCTGTGGAGTAACTGAATCAAATGTTTATTGCAGAGTAATGGAATCAAATGTTTCCTGTGGAGTAATTGAATCAAATGTCTACTGTGGAGTAGTCGAATCAAATATTTACTGTGAAACAATCGAATCAAATGTTTATTGTGAAGTAACCATGTGGGTAATTTGAAAACAAAGGAAAAATAGTTGTGTGTGGCATACAAGGACCTAGAAATTTTTTTGATAAAATAAGCAAAACGGGTATTGGAAATGTGTGCTATAAATAACTTGTTGAGAATAATTAAATTTATTTATGATGGTAGTGAAACATGAGTTAGAATATGTGGTAAAGTGACTGGTTTAGTGTGGAAGTTGGTCTGAAATAGTGAACAAAAACTTCAGAAAGTGGTAAGAGAGTTTAAAAGTAATTTCTCCGACATAGTGAACAAAAAGTGCAGAAAGTGGTAAGAGAGTTTAAAAGTAATTTCTCTGAGATAGTGAACAAAAACTGCAGAAAGTGGTAAGAGAGTTTAAAAGTAATTTCTCTGAGATAGTGAACAAAAACTGCAGAAAGTGGTAAGAGAGTTTAAAAGTAATTTCTCTGAGATAGTGAACAAAAACTGCAGAAATTAGTAAGAGTTTAAGGTATTTCTCTAAGATAGTTAACAAAAACTGCAGAAAACGGGTAAGAGAGATTAAAAGTAATTTCTCTGAGATAGTGAACAAAAACTGCAGAAAACGGTAAGAGAGTTTAAAAGTAATTTCTATTAAATAGTGAACAAAAACTGCAGAAAGTGATAAGAGAGTTTAAAAGTAATTTCTCTGAGATAGTGAACAAAAACTGCAGAAAGTGGTAAGAGAGTTTAAAAGTAATTTATCTGAGATAGTGAACAAAAACTGCAGAAAGTGATAAGAGAGTTTTAAGTAAATGGTAAGAGAGTTTAAAAGTAATTTCTCTATATTGTGAAAAAATATGTATGTATATGTGAGAATAATGAGTAATGTTGAAACGAGCAAGACGAGATGAAGAAAGTTAGAAACTTTAGTTGTCCGAACAATTCAAGGTAGGAATGCATGAACAGAAAGTTCAACCACTTCTCCCTTGTGGAAGAAAGAAATATATGTACTGTAAATACGAAAATATAACATGATGAATCAACAGGAAAAAAAACTTTTGTACAGTATACTTAGTATGATAACAATTGATAAGTCAATAATGTAGAGGTAAACAAAAAAAAAAGTTAGCATAAGTAAGAGGATGGACTATATCATTCTTGGGTTGTTCAGTTATGTCGAAATAATGGACGACTACATGTTAGCAAAACGAGTGTATAATTACACAGCTTTAGAAGGTTAGAAAAGAGTTGCTAATTGAGGTGAAATAAAAATTGGAAATGGAGGGACTTAGAATTCCAGAACGTGTAAGACTTAGAATTCCAGGACGTGTAAGACTTAGAATTCCAGGACGTGTAAGATAGGGTTAAGACTCCAATGTGGTGCTGATGAGTACCTTCTCTATCGATGTATAAAACGTACAATGTTGAAGACGCTTTTACAAAACAGGGGCTCATCCAAAGCTCGCCATTTGAAGGATGAAAATTGCAATTATTTCCTTCATTCTTATCTGAAACCACGGCTGTTAGAAAAAAAAAGCATTAACGTTTCGATCTCTCTCTCTCTCTCTCTCTCTCTCTCTCTCTCTCTCTCTCTCTCTCTCTCTCTCTCTCTCTCAATATATATATATATATATATATATATATTTATATATATATATATATATATATATATATATATATATATATATATATATATATATATATACACATACGTATACGTATACAAACACAAACACACACATACGGTATATATACATATATATATATATATATATATATATATATATATATACATACATATATATATATATATATATATATACATATATATATATATATATATATACACACACACACATATATATATATATATATATATATATATATATATATATATATATATATAATATCATGTTTATGCAAGAAACACAAAGCTTTAATGCTGAGCACATGTATTTCGAATACAGCCGGCACTTCGTAGTAATGAAAAATAAAAGACCAGCAACTAGAGCGTGTACATAATAACAATAGCTTCTGAATAAACAGAGCTCACCATTCATCCAACCCTACTCCGATCACTATTCAATTCTTTATTTTTATTTGCAAGAGAGCACCTTGTCCAGCGTGCATGCCATGAATAACACATCGAGAAAGAGAGAGAGAGATGGATGCCATATGCGGTCAATACCCAGACAGAGTTGATAAGGCCGGTGTCAAACGGATGGATC
>NC_090745.1:107201579-107211579 GCF_036898095.1 Palaemon carinicauda | reverse complement strand
TATATATATATTCATATATGTGTGTATACATACATACATACATATATATATATATATATATATATATATATATATATATATATATATATATATATACACACACATATATGTATATATATACATATATATGTATATATATATACATATATATATATATATATATATATAAATATATATATATATAACCCTTCTACGACATCCTTTAAAAGTCAGATTGATTACTTGTAGAATTTTAATAAAGACACCTAACTACTCATTTATTAATCATGCGTTAATCGGCAATAAATAATGGCAAATGAGAATTAATTTCCGTCAGGTATTACTGCAAGAATAATATTTGTGGAGTCAATCTCGTCGGAAAACCCGGTATGATTATAATTTCTAATATCTATTGAAATAAGCGCATTGAGTTAATACTAGTCTTGTTTAATTAGTTTAAATAATATCATTTTAATTTATAAAGTTGGATAAACTTTAGTAATACACCAGATCAATGTGTAATACCTTATAAAGAATCTTTTAATATAGAATATTTTATTTTCTACATTCAACAATAATCATTATAGTGTGACTTTTAACACATTTATTCCATTTGTACTATTTTATCGTACAGTATTTGCTTAAACATTAACACTTCATATATTACATAAATAAAAAAAATATTTGCTACCTAATTTACAATAATTTATTCATTTCAGATATATTTATAAATTATTATACAACCCACGTATATAAAATACCGTATATATTGCCAATAGTGTTCTGGCTTTTTAATGAAGTATGCAAAAAAATATTTTTGTCTGTTTATGAACGGTGCAAATATATACGTAAATGTATTTTCTCGTCTGCTGACTTCTCTTTATTTTTATTACAACTCTGTAAAATATTTCTTATGTTCTTTAGAAAATTATCTATGGGGTAAAATGCTTTTTTATTTTTTAATGAAATCCTATGAAGGTTACTTAAGTTGAGAAATTTACAATACTTTACACAAACTTCAAACACCCAGTTCTCAATACACACAAGGAAAACTTGGGGGAATATATACAGTATTTGGGGAGTTGAAATGAATTACAAGCAACTCATTTGTTTCCATTAGGATATATCCCGGTAGGTAATATAATTATTTATAAAACAATTCATATTATTTTTATCTTACAGATATTTACTCTTTATCTTCATCATAAGTGTCAATTCAACCACTGTAACTCTATTTACATATAATGCATGTATATCAAGCTAACGTTTAGATAGATCAACATAACGTATATTTAGTTTAGTAAATTTTCTGTAAAAATTCAACTAATCCATGTCCACTTACATTCCACAGCAAGCACTTCATTTAAGTAAGGGAAATACATCACAGTAATTAGTTCCCCCTTCATTATTTAAGAATACACATCATTATTAGGATATGAAAATAATTACTCTGAAGGTTAAAAAAGGAGTAGTTACATAAGTGAATTTGAAGCATAGCAGTTAAATGAGGGAGTAAGGAGGCAAAGTAATGGAATGAGGGAGTACGAGACAAAGTAGTTGAAAAAAGGAGGGATGGGGAAAATAAGTAAAATGAGGGAGAATGTGGCAAATTAACTAATTGAGAGAGTATGGGAGAAAATATCCAAAAGAAGGAGCTTGGAGAAAGTAATTAAATGAAGCTGTATATAACACGATAGTATAGGGGACTGTATATAAAAAAAAAAGTACGGTGAAAATAGTTAAAAGGGATATAATGGGAAAGTAAATAAAATAAGCATGGTGCAAAATAGTGAAAGAAGAGAGTATGGGGAAATGTAAAATGATGAGTACAGGGAAAGTAGTTAAATAACATAGGTAAATATGAAAGAATGGGGAAATAGTTTTGTATATAATAAGTATGGGGCAAAGTAGCCAAATTATGAGAGAAGTAGCTGAATGGGAGGGCATGTTTAAATATTGTTGAGTGAAAGAATACGAGCATAGGATACAATAGTTAAAAAAGGAATACGGGAAATGTTGTTTAAAGGGTGAGATTGGGGAAAAATTCTTCAGGAGAACTGGGAACTGAGTAACTATTGGGAAAGGTTGATAGGGAAGGGAATATGTAGTGACAGTAATGTCAATTGGTGTGTGTGTGAGAGAGAGAGAGAGAGAGAGAGAGAGAGAGAGAGAGAGAGAGAGAGAGAGAGAGAGAGAGAGAGAGAGAGAGAGAGAGAGACAGTTGAACATGGAAATCTATATAAGGGGTATGAGGTTCATAATATGCACGAGCAGTGAGGGTAATGGCGGAAGGAAATTTTTTTGTATAGGCTGTGGAACTAATATATTGGTAGGACAGTCAGATGAATTCAGATTGACCCAAAAGTTGTCAAGGGACAGGAGCAGTAGGTAAGCGGTCAGTGGTAAGGTGGTGAAGGAATGTGGAGTGGTGTGAAGGCAAGATTTGTTAGGGGGAGGAGCAACGGAGAGATGAAGACATTATGTGCTAGACTAGTAAGATTATGGCAGAAGAAATAGCTGCAAAGGTGCTTGGGGTATGCGAGATGCAGGGAGGTGAAAAGAATCTGGAGTTAAGGCGAAGAACGTTGTTTGAGAATACGAAATTTTAATGTAGGAGAGGTGGTTAAAAAATTATGTTAGTTTTAAGGGTAGTGTTGAAGGGAAGGGAGGAAGGGAATACCAAATATAAGGTAGTAGGGGGAATGCTAAGTGTATAGAGGTGAGAGGTAATATTGAAGGGAAGATGGTGTGAGGGAATATTAAGTGTGAGGTAGTGAATAATAACGTTGAGGGAATATGTTGAGTAAGAAGTGATGTCGGTTAATGCTCATGATGAGATGGGGACAATGATGTTGAAGGGGATGGGGATGTTGCGTGGGAGGTGGGGAGAGGGGGTACTGAGTGGGGGTGTAGTGAAGAGTAATGTTGAAGAGGATATGGTGAGGGTTGCTTTTGATTTAATAAAAATTAATGTTCTTTTCTAAAAGGGAGGAGATATAATGTAGTGGGAAGCGGTCAGAGGATGATGATGCACCGAAAATTTGGAGTGTGGGGAACATTCCTGCCAGAGAATATAAGTAATTTGGAGGGGGAGGAGGTGTGGGGGACTACAGACTGAGGGGAGTGGAAGTGATGGAGGGAAAGGTGATTGTGAGCAGTCTATCAGCGAATGAGTGGAGCGCGAAGATGGCTGCATGGCATGCGACCCAGTCATTCGCGGTCTCTTAACGGTTATGACTCATAAATTAAAAGGAAAGGATTGCTTCAGTTGCTATACAGGCCTCATCTGGGAGATGGCGGCTCGAAATCTGATTTTTCGAAGGACAATTTTCAAAAAGAACAGGACAATAATGGCAAGGGCTGTGTAAATTTATGCTATAGTCAAATTAATGCAAAATATAGAAGCGCCATCCGAAATATGATGGTTTAGTCCGATTTTCCTGAAAAAAAAAAATACCCACAGTAAAAAAGTTTTCTAAAACCATCTGCAGTGTAAAATAAATATAAAGATTGTTTTCAGCAAGCCCAAAAGGAAAAATATTCGTGAAATAGATAGACAATCTGAAAGAGTGGATGTGTATTTTAACAGCTTGCAATGAGCAATATGGACGCATTTTTTTTATGTGATAAAAAATACTATTTTTAAACATGAAAAAATATATATTGAGATCTTGGCTTCGATTGTTATGTTTGTTGTGGTGACAGTTATAAACAATATATAAATAAACCACCACATAGGTACCTCAGTAAACTTTAGATAATCAATTGAACTGTTTTAACTTAACGTTACAATTCGCCTTTTGATTTCACCTAAATTTTCTGCACAAGTCGTAAGAACACTCGAGAAAATAAACAAGAAATAACCAACTCGACTTCGAACTAATTCGCATATGAGGAGAAACCCTTTGCATAGATCCAATGCTGGGTCAACTCCAAGACAAGAAAGACCAGATTCAAGTCGATCTCAAAGTAATGTTGAGTAAATTCAGCCTCTTCCAAAGAAAAGAAATACCTGCTTTAAATCGAGTCATAGAAAAGCTAGACTAATTTCAAATCATTTCCCATTGAAATTAAAAATAAACTACTTTAAAAAAAATCAATGTAACGTAAATAACATCACACTTATCAACGTTTGCTTTAAAAGATCAGCCGCTCAGTCTAATGTTTATATAATTACAAAATGAAAAGAAAACAATAGAATTAGGAAATCAAATAATTGCCTTACTACTTGACAGCCTATGAGTACAATTGCCATGGTTGGGTTTCCATGAGAGAGAGAGAGAGAGAGAGAGAGAGAGAGAGAGAGAGAGAGAGAGAGAGAGAGAGAGAGAGAGAGATATATATGCTTGATGCAGTTTTAGAATTGCAAAAAAAGGCATAATTCATTAAACAATATAAAAACAACTAAGAGTAATTATAGTGTAGGGAAGTCTATCTATTGCAAAGAATTCATAAATCTATTAAAACAACTATCTATTTCTACCTGAAGCATGAATACAATACTGCTGTTTAAGAGCTCCCAAAAGACGTTTTGAAAATGGAAAAGGGTAATAAACACTCGAGCGAAAAGGGGAGAATGCAATTTAGATATAGTGACAATGAAGTAAATGGGATAACTATAACGAGAAAAAATCAATAAATATCAAAATATAAAATAAAGGGATTGGAAGTGGTGCAGATTTGGGTCATTGTGCCAGAAATAGATTTTTAATGCAAAGTACAAAAAAGATAAAACTTAGTATTATGAAATGAAGAAGACCTTACTGAAAGCTGTACAAAATACAATAACATTGTGCATATTTGTAATATAATATGAGGATGAACTAACTGAAAATTGCCCTTGACAGTGACATATACATAACTTGCAAATGACAAGCAAAATTTGCGTATCAGACTTCAAAATTTTTGCAATGACAACAAACTGACGATAAGAAAATACAAGAAAATAATCGGAACGAAAAGGATCACTTTTCCATGAACAAAATTGAAGCAGAAAGTGGACATTCACAATTCATCTATAATAAAGATTTTTATGAAAATTGTATATGGAAATTTTGGCATAAACATTAATCACAATAGCTGTTGAATTATTTTAAATAAACTTCTAAGAAAGGAGGAAGTCTCAATTTCAAAGATATCTGTCATCTTAAAAGACAGTTGTGATGAATTGAGTTCTGCATGATTGTAGAATACCTCTAGTTGCTAGAAACTGGGAGCTATGGACAGGTTGTTTGTTCTTATGGTAGAAATCAATACAATTACGAAAGCAGGAAAGAAATTACTCAAGTAAAAAAAAAATTGGAACATAAATATGTGTTTGAAGTTAAGATAATTTTAAAATCACTACAGGTTACATATTCTTGATATAACAGTGTTTCAAGCTTTACAATATATGGATAGCCTTTGACGCTCAGTGTATTTGATAAAATTTTGAAATATAAAAAGAAAAAAGTAACCTGATTGTCTCCCAAAACAAAGTTTATAAATGAGCTAGAAATGAAAATGTATTCATAAATGTGGAAAAAAAAATCACTGAAAAAAAAAGAACAAGGAATAAAATGGAACTGTCCTCTAATTAAAATGCCAACTCTTCACGCACATATAGCGTGTCGAAATTTACCCAATTTGATTTGTGAATTAAATATACATCATTAATGATCAAAAAAGCTTTCGTGATACATAAGTGGCATTCTGCATTAGCTGCCAAATTGCACAGCACTTTTCCCTTATTAGCAAAGTAGTTAACATTCTTCGGACGTGTTTTTATCTAGGGGCTTCGAATGAGACTTTAATGGGCTAAATAGTTGGCTAACCATACTTTATGACTTCTACGTCTGCGAGTCCGTAGTGTCTGGAAAAGTCGAGCTAAATCTATAAAAGAGACGAATATTTCCCATAAAAGATATGAGGATCATAAATATATCAAATGCGTATGAAATATTTAAGAGGAAACTGTCAATATAGTGGACAGTTACAATAGCCGTGCGCACTCTGGCCAGACAGTACTACAGTGGATCCTTTTCTCTGGTTACGGTTCATTTTCCCTTTGCCTACACATTCACACACCGAATAGTCTGGCCTATTCGTTACATATTCTCCTCTGTCCCCATACACCTGACAACACTGAGATTACCAAACAATTCTTCTTACTGTACTGGAATTGTTCAGTGGCCACTTTCCTCTTTGTAAGGGTAGAAGAGACTTTACCTATGGTAAGCAGCTCTTCTAGGAGGACACTCCAAAATCAAACCATTGCTCTCTAATCTTAGGTAGAGCCATTCCCTTTGTACCATGGTCTTCCACTGTCTTGGGTTAGAGTTCTCTTGCTTGAGGTTACACTCGGGCACACTGTTCTATCTTATATCTTATTTCTCTTCCACTTGTTTTGTTAAAATTTTTATAGTTTATAAAGTGATATTTATTTTAATATTGTTGCTCTTCTTAAAATATTTTATTTTTCCTTGTTTCCTTTCCTCACTGAGCTATTTTCCCTGTTGGAGCCCCTGGGCCTATAGCATCCTGCTTTTCCAACTAGGGTTGTAGTTTAGCAAGTAATAATAATAATAATAATAATAATAATAATAATAATAATAAAACGCATACATAAACATCATTATTAAACGGTTTGTTATTATTTTAGATAAGATTGTTATGAAGGCGAATAAATAAAAATATCTTGAAATAATTTTCAATTAAAGTAATGTACTGCAAGTGTGATGAATACAGTAAATATAAAATCATACAATAGAACATAAACAAGTAGAAAAATAATGCCATTAATATCGCCAACGACTAGAAAAGAATGAATACACAAACACACAATACACGCATGCGCACACAGCCCATTGCAATGATTTTCCCCACTGAACATGGGATTACGGCACCAAGGATCTCTCCTGAGAACACTCAATGGAATCTATCCTTTATCTCAGGAATGTCCTTTGCAATGGAATGATGTCAATATGGACAGACTGACAGGAATGAGATTGAAAGGCGGTATGAGCAATGATTCAGTGTTCGGTCTAGCAATGTGAACTAGATTTTCATTCATTTGAAGAGAGGACATTTAAGAATTAAGATTAAGAAGTGTCTAAATATAATAGATGTAAATAAATCTAGAATATTTCACATTTTGAAGAACATCGCAGAGTAGTGTAGATAAAAAACTTGAAAAGCAGTAAAAAAAAAAATCAATATTATCATCTTAATAAATTTATAAACTTTAGACGTATATGTAACGATTAAGTTCAAGTTCACTTGTTCATATATTGTTTTATAGAGCAAGAACTTATCATTTGACATACATCCCCCTGCACCCCACAGAACATCTGGCTTCAGAGAATTGGTATGAAAAAAAATTATGTAGCCTAAAACTAATTGTGGCCACTGAAGAAGAAAAAATATAATTATCTATATTATTAAAGCAGCATGAGAAAAATAGTCGCCCGTTAGTTATAATCTAATGGAATATAAAGCATAATTTAAATAAAAAAAAGATGCTGGAAATAAGGCTTATAAAAATATATGAATTTAAAACAAATGATGGTTTTTAATGAACACAAAACGGGATAGTCCAAATACCAGCATTATAAAAAATCGATAATTAGGAACTTATAGATGATTCGCTAAAAACATATAAGGTCAAGTGTCAATCAAAAAATCCGACGGGAAATTATGGACAGACGTCAAGACCAATCATGAATCTGTCAGTCACCAATAAATGGCAGTAGAAATCGTGCCTGAAGATAAACAGACGATATTAGATATCTGAAACCAGAGAACAAAGATATTATTATTATTATTATTATTATTATTATTATTATTATTATCATTACTGCTACTACTACTTGCTAAGCTACAACCCTAGTTGGAAAGCAGGATGCTATAAGCCCAGGGGCTCCAAAAGGGAAAATAGCCCTGTGAGGAAAGGCAACAAGGAAAAATCAAATATTTTAAGAACAGTTGCACCATTTAAATAGATATTTCCTATATATACTATAAAAACTTTAACAAAAAAAAAAAGAAAAAAATTATATAGAAGTGTGTGCCCGAGTGTACTCTCAAGCAAGAGAACTCTAACCCAAGACAGTGGAAGACCATGGTACAGAGGCTATGGCACTACCCAGGACTAGAGAACAATGGTTTGATTTTAGTGTCCTCCTAGAAGAGCTGCTTACCATAGCTAAAGAGTCTCTTATACTCTTACCAAGAGAAGAGTAGCCACTGAACAATTATAGTGCAGTGAAGAAGAAGAATAGTTTGGTAATCTCAGTTTTATCAAGTGTATGAGGACAGCGGAGAATCTGTAAAGAGTATGCCAGACTATTCGGTATGCGTGTAAACAAAGGAAAAGTGATAATGATACAAGAAAGATGCAAAAAAAAAGGTTTTATAATTTTTGAAGTTTTTCTGTTACAGTTACCATGGTTTCAGTTTATGAAAAATAAAATTCACATTCAGACAGACAATGTTCATGATTAAAAACTTGAGAGATATATGAAACATTTCTAAATAATATATGAAAAATTACTATATAAAACGAGTTTAAATGCAACACTGGGTACAAAAGCCTGAGGTCAAAATAAATAAAAGCGAAATTAAACACCAGACCCCTACGCACACACAACCCACATGAAATTAATTCGGCGCTGTTAGAAGGTCGAAAGGGTTACGTGGCTTTCCTCCCAGCTATTTCCATTTATCTTAAATCTTAAACCTAATAAATCTGGCTTATAATGATGCTGCAACCGGGCCCCTTGGGCGTCATAAAATTCTCTAGGCCCGTGCGGGGCGGAAATGGGTGGCCTAACCATAGGCGGCGCCTTCGGGGAGATAAAAACAGGTCATGAACACCCCCGCCCTACCATCGCTTCCCTGTATCTTAAACCGTCGTCTGCTGCTACTGCTACGACTACTACTACTACTACTATTCCCGCTACTTTGGTGGTACTACTTAGAGACAGGGTTGCCAGGTTTACCAAATGAGAAAAGGCCAACGTCTGATCAACTGCAGCCTTAAAAGGGCAACCTAACAGTAGGAAAAGGCCGAAAATATAGCAATTAAGGCTAAAAATTTAAAAAAGGCCAAATTTAGGTATCTAGCACAAAAAAGGCCAAATTTGAATTTTTTTTTTGCCCGAAAAAAGGCCAACCTGGCAACCCTGCTCAGAGCACACTGTGACTAGTAGCCTAGCCTGTGTATGTTTACGGTCAGGAGATACCATCTTACTTATTTTTTTTATTTGTCTGAAATTCGCCGCAAAGTTTATGGACAGGAGGGCCCGGAATGAAGTTGCTTATTATACTTATCTAAACAAGATCGTTAGGACTTGCGGAGGAAGGGCGAAGTTCGTCAGAAGAAAAGGCACGACTTTACCGTGTGGATGCCTCCTAACGTCGCAGGCCTGTGCCCGAGCGATACAAATCTAATGAAAATATCAAGAAAATGGATTCTTGGAGAAAATTTTCATAATATTCTTTTGAATATTTAAACTAGTTTCATGCTTTTCTGTATTTCATAATGGTTTTGGGCTTCAATTCAAGGAGAAAATTGCTTTATCAAGTTAAAAAAAAAAATACAAATAAAATGTAAAAAAAGAGTAGGCACTGTATCTGAAACCGGAATTAAAATGTGGGTAACCCAAACACACGAGGATATTCAACATTCTTAGTTCAGTTCGCAAGATACAGTCTTACATTATCACACTTCAGACATGGTAAATACTTAGACAGTAATAGCAATGTCTGAAATCGAGTGGACACAAGTCTTCTTATATCAGTAATGAATCATAAATCTACTACACATATCTATGAGAAGAAACGAAATAACTCGAAAAAACATCTTAAATACGGAAACAAGAGGATGAAATGGAAATAAAGCCAAACAAAATAAAACAAAATTCAATAAAAAATAACAATTTATGAAACGAAACTTCTGTCAACGTAATGAAGACAAGACAAGAGGAGACTGACAACATAAATACTTTATCAGGCATCAAGATAAAATAGTTGAATAATTTGG
>NC_090745.1:107186579-107196579 GCF_036898095.1 Palaemon carinicauda | reverse complement strand
TTAGTAGTTTAAAAAGGATGGCCAGGAAATCCACTTTTTTTTTAACCCACATAAACGAACCAAATCCTTACAAAATGCCTTTCCAAGAAAAATAAATTCAGAAATTACCTCCATGGCTCTATAAGTATACAGTAGTCTGTTGAAACCGGCAGTGGTCCAGAAAAAGCTACAAGACTGATTCGTATTTGAACGATGCAGCCTCTAGTATAAAAACAAACATGAACCTAGAAAATGATACTTGAATGCCGAAGCTACACACTATTGAAAGATTATCTTCTCCATTAGCATAAAACAGCAAATAGCGATATACACAAAATTACTGGTCTCTGAACGTACATTGGCAGTTTGGTGCAAACGGTAATGGTTATACTGAGGCCCAGAAGACAGTAAAGTAAATATGAAAGAAGTTTAGACATTAGTCACGTGTTTATTCGATTCTTTCACCTTTTCAGAAGCTAATAAATTATTTATAATTATTTCGCTATTTTCAGTTAATTAACAATAGGAATCGTTTCGTCACAGTAGATAAACCTCATATCAAAACTACCCGTAAGACAAAACAACAGCGAGTGGATACTAAGGTAGCAATGACAAATTACCCGGATAAGTCCTAATATACCTTTAACGAGGATGCCTTATCCTATTTATAACTACCATTTATGTGTCATGTACAACAGGGGTCGTTTTCGAAATCTAATACAGTTCTCTACAGCAATCGTTGGCTCGTGCTATCTAGCTGAAAAGTGTCCACTACATTCTTATCTCTCCCAAAATCTAATCACATAGTCAGTATAGATACCAGCCTTTTGTTAAGATCTCCGTAAAACTAACTCATATTGTTTTAAATGACCCCGTAAAGACAAACAAGTAAATACTCCAACTAAAAACATAATCTCTTTCGAGGTATAAAAAATACTTCAAGAAACGACTATCTGAAATTCTGAGTGAGTGTGTGCCTATATGTATGGCTATGTGTACATAGGTCTATTTGCATGTGAGTTCATGCAGATGAACAATAAAAAAGGTTGACTTAAATGATGTCTAATAGGGTGCTTAACTACTAGGATCAAAAGAGTTAGAATACCAGGATCCTGTATGTGCTTGTGTGCGTAAATACGCTTAAATACGAGGTCGGGGTAAGGCGTAAAAGGGGGGAGGGGTAGGATCCCCTTCGTGGTGATCTATAAGAGAAGGGGAGGCCAATACATCCATTCAATTTTCTTAAGAGCATACATTATAGGACCCGGGAGCTTCATACATTATAAGTTAGTGTTCTCCTGCGTAAGGATATTTATGAATACAGATAAAAAGTTCACGTTTTCAACCACCTCCAATAGATGGCGTCTAGACACGGTGGCCGATTAGCTGGATAACGAGAGTGATGCAGTGACGGTTCTTTTGCAGGGAAAAGTGAAAAACAATATTATCATGACAAATATTAATGCTAATTACTATATTAGTAGTAATGTAGAACGTACGGTATGTAACTGGATGTGTGTGGAGAGAGAGAGAGAGAGAGAGAGAGAGAGAGAGAGAGAGAGAGAGAGGCACATGTTATGCAAGTGCAAGTAATTGATGTCAACCATTTAGATTACATGAGAGAGAGAGAGAGAGAGAGAGAGAGAGAGAGAGAGAGAGAGAGAGAGAGAGAGATGTAGTACCCACACTGCATTACGCAAGCAATTGATGTCAACACTTTAGATCATATTTGCAAGTTAGCTTATTTCAGCTGGGTCTAGATACAGCACAAAGTCTTTTAATATAAACCTAGCAAGCTCTTTACTCAACCCCCGCCCCCCTTCAAATTAGCAAAAATTGTGCCCGCTCTTCAAAACACCCTAAGCTAAATTCTATGCAGACACAATACATATACGTTTTTCGTCAATCTCTTTTTTGTTTAATTTTACAATTAGCCCTTGGTTGCAAAAAGCACCATTAAGCTTCAACGCTTACAATACCTCTAGGTAAGAATAGTCATGAATGTTGGCAAAATCTAGTTTCATCAGGACTTACTACATGAACTAAATCAAGCAAGCATTTCCTGATTGTTTTGAAAATGTTTTAACTTTATCTCTCCACAGTCCAATTCAAATCTATGTTTTTCCATTTTGTGTAGTCTCCATTAAACACTATATCTATTCTAGTCTTCTTTTGTAATGACCATTAAATCCATATGAATGCCGAAACTTCCATGGGGCATATATATATACACACACACACACACACATATATATATATATATTTTTGGGCTCAAGCCATGTCGTCCTGATGGAAGTTCCTATAGGGTAGCTTCCTAGGGTATATTACAACTACGGCGATATTCCCAGAGAATTTACCTTAAGGTACCAGAATTCTAACTCCTGGAGCGAGTATCCCTCGTGAAAGGGATATCGCGACATATCAGAGGACGTATTCTAGACACGTCACATGGCAATCTACATCCTGGACAGAGATTTCGTCTCGTAGGAGGTGATTGACGAGATACGAATTCGGGAAAGAAAAAGGGGGAGCCGCTCCCATGGCTTCCCTATCCCCCGATTCGTATGCGTGCCTGGCGCCAATCCTGGCGCCATCTGTATTCCTTTTTGCGTAGCTTAACAACTCTGTGTTTTTTCCTGTTTTTCTCGCAAATCTTGGATTTATTCGACTTTTCATGGCTTCTTCGTCTTCGTCGGCCTCTGATAAGTTGAGTATAGTGTCTGTTATGTATAAATGTAGGCTCTTGGTAAAATTTTGAGTGATTAATAGGATTAATCTTTGATACAAGAGCCGTAGCCTACCAGAGGTGTCCTGGACACTGTCGCTCGCTAGGTATAAATTAGTTAGTCAGAGCGACATTCCTGGTTGTTTTGCTTTAATAAATTTTAGCTATTTAGCATTACATAGGATTTCCTTTCGTGCTTAGTATTATTTGGCGAAGTATTCGCCATTCTGGCCTACGCTAGGCCATGTAGCCTAGTCGTTTGGTCCTAGTACTTCATGCATGATTTTGGTTTTTCCGAGTGTAATTAAAATTTTATTGAAGCTTTAGGCTATATTTTATACATTTTAGACTGTGTGGAATATTTCCAAGATTGTATACGTGTGAGTTTCGGTGAATTAGGTAATCGATTCTCTTGGTGCCTAGGCTAATTGCTTATGGAGCCTTAGTATACTTTATCATACTCCCCGGTTGCTTTCTTTTCTTCGGAGAAGGTATGCAATCCCTTTCCCTCTGTTTAAGCCTTGGGCTTATCCCTAAGTGGTTTTTTTCCGAATTTATTTTCGATAAAACTATACTAGGGTGTTACTGTACCTTCCTGTTCCTGTAGTTATGGTTCAAGAGGGACAGAACAACAGAGTTTTTAGTCTGAGTCTGTGTTGTCTGGCTTGGGGCAGAGTCCCCCTCGCTGACCTAACACATACAAAGGGAGCTTAGCTCCCTTAGGTCACTACCGAAGGTTTCTGTAGTTATGATTCCTTCTTTTGTGATCTACCAGACTAGTCCTGTTGCTGTTCTCGGGGGAGGATAAGTTCTTCCCTTGGGAGTAGCAACGCCTTCCTTGCTTTGGTGCTCTGGAAGCTGGCAAGTATTGCTGGCCTTTCCCCTTAGATCTCCCTTAGGCTAAGATAAGTTTCTTGGCTGCGGGTGATCTGTCACTAAAGCAAGGTTGGCAGGACCCTCTTGTCCCTTCCCCCTCTATCTCCGTAATGGCCTAGCCATTACTGTACTGTACCTTGCCGGCCGGCAGAGCTGGCCGGCAGGGGTCTTACTGTACTGTACGTCGTTCTACTTCTGGACCTAGTATAGGTTGGGATGTGGAATTGACTCAGCCCATTGCCGGCCGGCAGAGCTGCTGGCCGGCAAGGGTCTTATGTTTTCGAGTGCTGCCCGGACCTCTCTTGGTCCCTCATCCATGCCTGCCGGCAGAGCCGGACGGCATTGGTCAAGGAAGCCTGAATTAGTTTCTCCCCTTCCTTATATGCACTCTTTCGGTTGCCGGGCTTGGAGGTTGTGTACACTCTTATCCCGGCATCCATTCTATTTTTCTTCTAGTGCTGTACCTGTCCCGGCTGCCGGCCTCATAGGCCGGCAGCCGGGCAGGTGTAGTCCTCTGGTTCTTTTGCTGCCGGCTGGCATCGGTCTTGTACCTTTGCCAGCCGGCTTATGTCAGTCCTTGTCTGCCGGTCACCAAGAGTGTGGCCGGCAGCTGGGTACTACCTTGTGTAGTTGCTGGCTGGCAGCCATTGCCGGCCAACACTGGCTGTTACCGGCCGGCAGTTGCTGCCGACCGGCACAGGCATTTGAACCAGAGTGCTGCCGCCCTATAGCTGTTAAGTAGTATACTTTAAAGCTAGTTGTGGTGTGTGCCGGCCTGCCTTTGCCCTATACTGTACTAGTATTCTTCTGTATAGCATATACAGTAAGAAGAAAACTATAGTAAAGGTTTTGGTACAGCACTGTATCTTCTAACACTATTGTGTTTTCTTGCACATCCCTTTGCTGTTGCCCTCAGATAGGAAGCTGAGTTCTTCCCTGTCTATTATCCAGGATTTTAAAATCATTGCTTAGGTGTGAGCTCCACCTGTTTCCTCTGGAAACCTTGCATTGGTTACTCTAGAAGAGATAAACCATTTTTGATTTTATTATCTGGAAGGCTGCAACAATGGGTTGTGAGGGAAACACAAGTGTGTGTCTTTCCTTTCTGAATTGTTATGCTATACTATGCATATCCAGTGATACATAGTTCACTTGATACTCATGGAAATTTCTTCTCTTTACAGAAGGACACTCCGAAGTGGGGAAGTGCTTTCTGCAATGTCAGCAGCAAGAACCTCTGCGGACATGAGTTTTGTAGGAGACACGCAGCATACGCTGTCTCCAAGGATGATCTCCGGTATTGGGACCCTCAGGTATGTACTGTGTGCACTAACCTGATTAATGAGACATTTAAATAGCTAGGAAGAAGCTTCGTACCTGGGTAAGGGGCTTCCAAAAGAACACTTCTGGCCCTTATCTTCCAAGTGAGAAGATGAGGGCGTATCCTTTCCCTAAGGCATCAGCTGATGCAGTGATTCCCCCAGCCTCAAGAGGAGATCCCCTAAGTTCAGATCCAGGTGGATGCTGAAGTCGCGGTCGTGATGCAAGACATCCAGCTAAATGACAGGATGTCTGATGTGGACGGGTGTCAGGAGGAAGACCTCCTGGCAGAAGCCCAGGATGAAGTTCAAGCCCCTCTACATCGGCCGGTCTCCCAGTAGAGCTGGGACAGGCCCTCTCTTCTATTGTTGGAATGATCCAACAAATGCAGAAGGAGAATCAGGAGAAGGCGGCTGCAATGGAACTGCGAATGCAGTGCCTTGCAGAATCACATGGGCCCCCAGAAAAAGCTCAATGTGAAAGACCTTCCCTTGTGCTCAGATGCTAACCCATGGAGGTATGCTGAGCACATGCCGATGACGACTGGAAAGATCGTCATCTCGGATAAGCTGGGCTCAGTTCCCCCTGGAGGGTGGAATTCTGGCCCAGCAAGGCATCATATCCGGACTGTTATGTCCGGCTGAGGAAGGAACCAGCTTCAAAGGAGGAGACAGAGCCGAAGGAGGTCATAGTGATGGACCATGCTAAGGCTCAAGCTCTACTTTCATCCTCGATGAAAGAGAGGGGCTTCTCTAACTCAAAGGTAGCTGCATTGAATAGGAAGCTCCCTTCCTTTGTGTCCTCGCCTACTAGAGCCTTCCCCCTTTTACAGAAAGGGTTTCTGGCTGTACTAAAAGCAATCGAGGCCGGCAAGTCTTGCCCCTCCCTAGAGGAGTGTAAACCCTTGTCGCTGGCCCTGCCTATGGACCAAAAAGACTAGAAGGACGTCCATCTTACGTTCTCAGTGGGAAAGTTGGAGGCTGATATTGCCGGACGTCAGTTCGGCAAGGACCTCCCTAAGCTGTCTGACTTTCTTTTGCGAAGTGAGTTCGATACAAAAGAAAGACTGACTGCCTCAATGTCTCTTCAGACTACTCTCGAGACGATGGCAAGTGACCCCAAGGTCCATGAAATGTTCATGGTAGTGGCCAAGCCTCATCTGGCCACAGTGACGAAGGACCTTTATGGCTTCGTCAAGGCAAGGAGAGCTTGTAGGGAGTTCGTGTTTACCTCGGCTACGGTGAGGCATGAGCTAAAGAAACTAATCTCCTCCAACATTTGGGGGAAAAGACCTTTTTCCCTACCGACTTGGTCAAAGAAGTTGTTGATAAAGCCGCCTTGGAGAATAGAAACCTTCTCCAGAAGTGGGGCCTGGCTATCAAAAGAAAGTCTTCCCCAGATGAGGGTCCTCAACCAAAGAGGAAGACTATGAGGACTAGGCTACCGTCTCGGCCAGCCAAGCCTCTTAGACAGCAACAGCAAACTGCAATTGCCATTGCCCCCCAGTGCCCCCAGATCGTGGCACAAACCCCGACCACCTTTCAGTGGGTACCCCAGGCCGTGTCGACCACAGTCCACGGCATTCACCCCAGCGTTCGAAGGGCAGTCTACTTCCTTTCGAGCAAAGCCTAGAGGAGCAGCCAGAGGCTCGTCTAGACGCCCCTCAAGGGGAAGGGGATTCAGGGGTGGTCGTGGTCAGGAAGGCAAGACCTCAGGACGGCAGTCCAAGTGAGGTGATACCGGTAGGAGGGAGACTTCTGAAATTTCGGGATCGGTGGACCTTCGATCCCTGGGCCCACAGCCTACTCAAGAATGGACTGGGCGGGAGCTGGTACAGCACTCCACCCCCGTACCTTCGGTTTTTCCAACACTCCACCCCCGTTATGGAGGAGTACGTTCAAGAACTGTTGGAGAAAAAGGGTGAAGCCCATCAATTTCTAAGGGAGGCTGTTTTGTGTTCCCAAGAAAGACTCGGAAAAGCTCAGAGTCATTCTGGACTTGTCGCCACTTAACAAGTTCATAGTGAATTGCAAATTCAAAATGCTAACACTGCAACACATAAGGACCTTACTGCCCAAGAGGGCATATTCCGTCTCTATAGACTTGTCAGACGCCTACTGGCACATTCCAATTAGCCATCGACTCTCCCCCTACCTAGGGTTCAGGCTACAACGAAGACTATACGCCTTCGGAGCCATGCCATTCGGGCTAAACATAGCCCCAAGGATTTTTACGAAGCTTGCGAGCGTAGCTCTCAAACAATTTTGCCTAAAGGGAATTCAGGTAGTAGCCTACCTGGACGACTGGTTGGTGTGGGCAGCATCCGAGACAGAATGCTTGCAAGCTTCCAGTCAAGTGATCCAGTTCCTAGAGTACCTAGGCTTCAAGATCAACAGAAAAAGTCTCGACTCTTCTCCATCTCAAAAGTTCCAGTGGCTAAGATCCACTGGGACCTTTTGTCACACCGTTTCTCCACCCCGGCGAAGAAAAGGAAGGAGATAGCGGGTTTCTGTCAAGAGACTTCAAGATTCCGAAAGGATATCAAGACACGAGCAGGAGAGAGTACTGCGCTCTCTCCAGTTTGCTTCGGTGACAGACCCAATGCTAAGAGCACAGCTAAAGGATGCAATCGGAGTTTGGAGAAGTTATGCATCAACGCGTGAAGAGATCTGAGAAGACCAGCCGCTTCGGCTAAGTACTCTTCTCAGGCCTTGGTCCCAAGCCAGACATCTAAAGAAAGTCAGGTTCTTCTTCAGCCACCTCCCCGTCGGTGACGATTCACTCAGACGCCTCGAAGGAGGGATGGGGAGGTCACTCTCATCGGAAAAAAGTCCAGGGGACTTGGTCCAGGCTATTCAAGACCTTTCTCATAAAACTTTCTAGAAGCTAGGGCAGTGCTCCTTACCTTAAAGAAAGTCTCCCCGCGTCATTCGTTCCACATAAAGTGGTGATAGACAGCGAGGTAGTTGTGAGATACTTGAATCGACAAGGATCGAGGTCACCACCTCTCAACCAGGTGATGTTGGCCATCTTCCGATTGGCGGAAAAGAAGAAGTGGTACCTGTCGGCAGTTCACCTTCAAGGAGTCCGCAATGTGACAGCGGACGCTCTATCCAGGTTCACACCGATAGAGTCGGAATGGTCCTTAGACGCAGGATCATTCTCCTTCATTCTGAATCAGTCCCAGAACTGCAGATAGACCTCTTTGCGACTTAAGACAACAAGAAGTTGCCCCTGTACGTGCCCCGTACGAGGACCCCTTAGCGGAAGCAGTGGACGCGATGTCCCTCGACTGGAACAGATGGTCCAAGATTTATCTGTTCCCTCCTCACAACCTTCTGTTGAGGGTCCTCAACAAACTGAGATCCTTCAAAGGGTAGCGGCAATAGTGGCCCACAAGTGGCCGAACAGCGTGTGGTTCCTCCTGGCATTGGAACTGTAGCTGAAGTTTGTACCACTACCAGATCCAGTTCTGACCCAGCGAGTCCAGAAGTTAACTGTCTGCGCTTCATTACAGAAAACCCGGACCCTGCAGTTCATGATTTTCTCTCCCTAGCGGTGAGAAAGCGTTTCGGGATTTCGAAAGCCAGTATAGACTTCCTTGAGGAATATAAGTGCAAATCTACTAGAAGGCAATATGAGTCATCTTGGAGAAAATGGGTGGCCTTTTGTCAAGGCGAAGATTCCGCAGGAGATCTTGACAGACTTCTGCTTATCTTTTTTCCACCTCCATGGTCAAGGGTTGGCAGCGAACACGATTTCAGCGTGTAAGTCTGCTTTGACAAGACCCATTCTATATGCCTTCCAGGTCGACCTAGGTAACGAGAATCTTTAATAAAGTCCCGAAAGCCTGTGCTAAGGCTCAGACCTTCAGCAACCTCCAAAGCCCATTTCATGGTCTTTAGACAAGTTCTTCATTTCGCTTCTCTGTTGAGCAATGAAGAGTGTGCGTTAAAGGATTTGACACAAAAAGTTATTTTCCTATTTTGCACTCGCGTCCGGGGCCAGGGTTAGTGAGATTGTAGCCTCTCGAGAGAGGCAGGTCGTGTTCAGTTCCTGGATGGGGAAGAACTGAACCTGTTTCCGGATCCTACGTTTCTCGCCAAGAATGAGTTACCCACCAACAGGTGGGGTCCCTGGAGAATCTGCCCTCTGAAAGAAGATGCATCTCTATGTCCAGTAGAATGCCTAAAGGTCTATCTTCATAGAACTTCAGACTTCAAGGGTGGTCAACTATTCAGGGGAGAAACATCAGGCTCAAATTTATCTCTGAATCAACTCAGAGCGAAAATCACATATTTTATTCGCAGAGCGGATCCTGACAATACACCCGCAGGTCACGATCCGAGGAAAGTTGCCTCATTCTTAAATTTCTTTAATTGTATGGATTTTGAACATCTCCGTTCATACACTGGCTGGAAGTCTTCCAGAGTGTTCTTTCGCCACTATGCGAAGCAAGTAGAGGAACTAAAAGAGATCTGTGGTAGCAGTGGGTCGCGGTGTTAACCCTACTGTTTAACTCTGCGAGGAACAGTGGTCTTAATTGGGACGATTAATTCCAGGGTGAGTGTGTAGTTACATACTGTACTACAAACTAAGTGAGGGCACTGTGTTGCCCATCCAGACTGTTCCATTTCCGAAGGTGAACCTAGCCATAAGTGCAGACATGTGTGCCGAGCGTTTCTAACGCTAATGTCATTGATTTGTAATACAGGCTTTTATGACTTTGATACCTCGGTATCTTAAAAGTGGCATCTAATGTTTTTTCTTTCAGACAAACAAGCTCTGTTTACTATCATACTTATGCTTAAAGTTTTGGGTTATCCTCTTCTTATATATATATATATAATTGTGGTTAACCTGTCTATTTATTGCCTGTCAATAATCTGGTTCTTGAGAACCTTGAGTCTCCTTCACCTGTGTCAATTTATTGGTATAATTGAGCATTCATTCTATGTACCTTATCTGGGATAATTCTAATAGAATTGTTCCTTTATGCAAGCTATGTTGCATTGGTTTTCCTCCTATGCGGATATAAAACCTTTGTCCAATACAAGTATTGTGCGGAAAACTGGTCGATATTTCATATTGACGCAGTGG
>NC_090745.1:107171579-107181579 GCF_036898095.1 Palaemon carinicauda | reverse complement strand
ATGACGAAAGTCTTTTGTTTTTAAATCGAAAAGCCGTAGTTTGGACAATGTTAATATCTTCGTTTAGCCAAAGCTCAAAGAAAACCAATAAACAAAGTGAGAGAAGAAAAATGGGGTTTAAAACCAAACGATATTTGCTAATGATACTGGTGATTGAGAGGCTGCCAACAGGTGTAGAACTTAATGCTTATAGAAAACAAGCATTGTTATTACAATCTGTGTGCAATGAACACTATATGCAATGAATTCACATTGCAAAAAGATAAGAAATAGTATTTCAATGGGAGGCAGAGGTTTGGTATAATGGTTATTTGCAAAGCACATCTCAGCAGCTGATCCAAGAAATACATAGAAGTAAATTTAACGATTATTTATAAAATTAAGGTCATTTATTTCCTAAGCGAACACTTTAAATGATAAGTAAATTGGAATGGATATATATATATATATATATATATATATATATATATATATATATATATATATATATATATATATATATATATATATGTGTATATATATACAGTATATATATATATATATATATATATATATATGTATGTATATATATATATATACAGTCACACACACATATATATATATATATATATATATATATATATATATATATATATATATATATACTGTATATACTTATGTACACACACATATATACACATATATATACACATATAAATATATATATATATATATATATATATATATATCTAAATATATATATATATATATATTTATATATATATGTATATATATATATACTGTGTGTATATATATATATATATATATATATATATATATATATATATGTGTGTGTGTGCGTATGTGTATGTATGTGTGCTTACGTGTGCGTGAGTATGTCTTTGACTGTACATCAACTCGAATAAATAAATTATGAAGCTTCACGCACGGGAGAAATACAGGACATAGCATTCAAACTTTGATAGGATTGCTTTAGAATGGGCCATGTAAGGGAATTAAACTACCAATTAAAAGACTAATAAAGACGAGAGTCAGAGTGATAAAAGTGCTATTGTTTTCCAATGTAATTACTTTTTTAGCGCAATTCTGTTTTGTGTAGAAATGGTATTCTTCCGATATATTTCCTGTGGCTGGACAAATAGAGTTTGCGTAATTAAGCTCCCAATATTGTAACTAAACGGGTAAACTAATAGCTATGGTATATATATATATATATATATATATATATATATATATATATGTATATATATTTATATATATATGTATATATATAAATATATATATATATATATATATATTTATATATATACATATATATATACATACATATATATGCATACATATATATATATATATATATACAGTTATACTTATATAGATAGAAAGATAAATATATAATTAGACAGATTTAAAAATATAAATATAAAATGCAATCTATATCAATTTTCTATTTCCTGTCTGTAACACGAAAGGTCTACCAATAAAGAACGCAACGTTTAACCATAATGTATATATATATATATATATATATATATATATATATATATATATATATATATATATATATATATATATATATATATATATATATATATATATATATATGCCAGTAAGATACTCGTTACCGACAGATTTCTTAAAAGGGCTGCCTGTACAGAGACTTATGGGTGCTTTGAAGAGAGGAGAACAATGGTTGAGCAATACCCTAAATATCAAGTTGGTCAGAGGTAAAATTATAATGAATTTAGATGGACATCTTTCTCGTACAAATAACGTTCACAAATATTCCTACAGCCACAGAGTTGCTTTCCTATTTAATCCGACAGGAATATTAAGGTCGTTCATGAATGGCAGAGGCAAGGGACAAGGACAATGTCCTAGCAAGCAGGACAATGCCCAGAACTGACCACATATACATATGACCAGCGCCCAAGCCCCCTCTCCACCCAAGCTAGGACCAAGAAGGGCCAGGTAATGGCTCCCGATGACTCAGCAGGTAGACCAATAGGCTTCCCCAAACGCCCCATCCATCGCTCACAAGGATGGTAAGATTGCAGCGACCAAAGGAACTGACGAGTTTGAGCGGGACTTGAACCCCGGTTTGGCGTTCACCAGTCAGGGATGTTACCACATCGGCCACCACATCAACATAAAACACACAAAGTTTCAACCTAAGTTTCAGATGTCCTGAGAAAACAAATGGATGTTTGTTTAAAGGAATACCAACATGATAAAAAGGTATTTATGAAAGTTAAAAAGGGCATACAAAATTTCAGAGATACATATTATGAGTTATGTCTAATCAATCTAGTGCATTCAGCTTCCAGCTTCATTAAAAGTCATCATGATATTGCAAAACGGGACTATATGAAGACGAATATTTAGATAGGTCATCTACACGCAGGAAAATAACCAAATAACTAATAAAACTTAGCTTTAGAAAGGATAGACATTAGGTTCGTACTAACTTTGTCTAAGAAGTATAGTTAGTTAGTTAGTTATTGAAAATAATCATTAAATATTTTTATACAGTTGCAAATATACATTTCATTTTTTTATTACATTCATTAAATTAAATAGGGGGTAAAGATCTTAAATTAAATAATGATTGTCCATTATGATCTTTTAACTGTTCATTGGCTTTAATGAACTCTAAATGTAGACCTAAACTAAAATTAAACAAAAACTACATTACAAAATAAGAAAAAAAAATTAAATTCATCCCTCTTTTACATGAGTCCACTTATTGGACAGAACATCCCATGACCCGTGATTGCTATAAGAGTCAGTTAATGAAAGGAATAGTTTCTAGAAAGTACAGATAAAGAAAGAGAAAATAACAGAGAGAGAGAGAGAGAGAGAGAGAGAGAGAGAGAGAGAGGAGGAGAGAGAGAGAGAGAGAGAGAGAGAGAGAGAGAGAGAAGAGAGAGAGAGAGAGATAGCAAATTTGCTGACTTCATCAAAGAAACATTTTGACTGGCAAGTAGATAAATACTTGAAGTTGGCTGCCAATCATACTGTCAGAGTTGTATACTATTTTCTTTATATTTCATTGAATGACATTTACATTTCCTTTTAATGAGAGAGAGAGAGAGAGAGAGAGAGAGAGAGAGGGAGAGAGAGAGAGAGAGAGAGAGAGAGAGAGAGAGAGGAGAGAGAGAGGAGAGAGAGCTTTCCTATACATTGTTATAGTTTTATTTTTTTCCTGGTCAAACCGTAAACTTTAAAATTTACACAATAGCAAAAATGTGCTAAATTATACTTGTTAAATTTCTAAGATTTATGAGAGTCATTCCTGTACACAAAACAAAGCGATGGAATTAAATAGTAATACTTATATCAAGGCGCCGGGTAAAAATAAAACGTCTCCATTGAAGAAAAACAAATGTTACGAAAACCTCCAATTAGTGGAACAGGAATGATTGCTAGTCCCATCTCCACTTCCACTGCATCCCACAATAGAAAATTAACTAAGAGATAAATGAATCACCATGAACGAAAATTATAAATGTTAGGTTTAAAAAAAGAAATTATATATATCCCGTCCTCCCAAGTATTGGAAAATAATACCACAACAGGAAAGCTCTGATGAATAACGAAGAATTATCAGACTACGTCGATTCCGTTGGCCCTTGAACATTGGTGGGCAGTGCCAGGGGATGGTAACCTTATCCTACTACTACTTGATTACATCTAATTAGGCTACAGAGCAAATGTTTGCCAGTAATGAATTAACAAGATTTATTCCTGATCTAGATATTAATCTTTGGCACCGTCGTTCAATTAGTTCATTATGCATGTTGCATAAGATTTTTCATAACTCCGACCATCCTTTACATTCAGATCTCCCTGGACAATTTTATACTTGGCAGGCAGTTAATTCTAATAGCCCGGCCTTCTCCATCATGAGGCTCAATACTACACAGTATTCTAGAAGTTGTATTCCAGCTGTTACCAAGTTGTGGAATGATCTTCCTAACCGGGTCGTTGAATCAGTAGAACTTCAAGAGTTCAAATGTTTTTATGTTGACCAGGCTGACACGAGTCTTTTTAGAGTTTATATATGACATATCTGTTTTTGACGTTGTTTTGTTAATAGTTTATATATGACATATCTGTTTTGACGTTGTTACAGTTATTAGAATGATTTATTGTTAATTTATTGTCATCATTTATTTATTTCCTTATTTCCTTTCCTCACTGGGCTATTTTTCAATATTGGAGCCCTTGGGCTTATAGCATCTTGCTTTTCCAACTAGGGCTGTTGCTTGGCTAATAATAATAATAATAATAATAATAGAAGCAATGGCATAGAATTGGGGAATTTAGAAACCCCAACTAAAGATGATGTCCGATATATGGGACAGGCCCTTGAAGTTAGAAGGTAAAGTATGCAATCTGTGCTGTCTGTGTAAGGAGGTAACTATTGGCGATTAATTTTCTGCAATTTGAAGCGATTTGCATTTACTACGCTTCTTCTAGTAGTGTGCCCACAATCATTGTCTTCCTTAGATAGCAACGAGGAACCTGGAACCTGGAACCTGGAACCTGGACGTTGGGCTAATAAACTCGTCCTCAAAAATAGGTAGAAATCAGTGGTAAAACATTAGTAAGCTTCGCAGTGCGATTGCGGTCTTCCATCGCTACTCATTACCTTGAATGGGTATCAGCGCCAGCTGAGAGTCGAGAAAAGGCTGTGTGGGTAACATCCTCATCCCTAATGCATGGCTCTTGTCCGGCTGGTCCTACACTTCTAGTTCAGAAGATATGTCGCACAAAATAAATATTCTAAAATTTCATCTTTCTTTACCGAAGGTGGCACAGTTTAGGTACATTCATCTCTCTCTCTCTCTCTCTCTCCTCTCTCTCCCTCTCTCTCTCTCTCTCTCTCTCTCTCTCTCCTCTCTCTCTCTCTCTCCCTGGGGCTTCATAAAGAAGTTTACTTTATTTCCCACGGGAAGTTCTCGCCAACGCTTCCCAAGGAAATTTTGCAACAAAATTTGGGCTTTAAAATATTCGCAAAATAAATTGGTTGCTTGATAGGCGGGGTCAGGCGTGCAGCCAGAAGTTTGTTGGCACTGCATCATTGCGTATTCCAGTAATATTTCGTAATTATGAAGATAACCAATTAACACTCATAATCATTTAGATAACAGAGGTTATAAATATAGGGATATCAGTATCATTAAACATGCAGAATTCTGTATGTATTCAAGTTAGTATCTGTAAGCAAAATCGTAGTTGAATGACAATGACAAAATTTCATGCAAGAGTGAGTTAGAGCATCCAATAATGTTTCTTTAGATCCAGTTTTTTTTCGGTTAACTTAATAAATCATTTTGGTACATACTTGACATTTAAATATGTACTACCAGGAGAAGGGGGAGGGGGGGGGGCAGGAGTAAAGGGAAGGAGCAGGGAATCGTATCCAAAAATATGTATCATACAACTAAAAACACAATTTTAAGTGCTAAAATAAATCTGCATGTAAAAAAAGTCAAGATTATTGAACATATTTACTTGACGAAGGAAAACAAACAATTCTATAGAAAAAGTTAATTGTAATAAAAACTATCATTAATTTAGTTCTAATTGATTTTAAAGAAATCAACCCAAACTCACACTTTTCCCTCAATTCAATTTTACATGAAAAGCCCAGAATGTCACCCACCAAGAAAGCGCTACATCAGAATGACTACGAATGCTTTATTCAGGAAGTCGACTGACTTTGCATTTGAATAAAAGCTCCCCGAAGAAACCTACCAGGGGACAAGGATACAGCGGTGTTGTCTGGATGTAGGACGCTTTACCAAGAGGATAAAAACAGAGAAAAAAAAAGCGTATCCTCAAATGTCCTGTTAAAAAAAGGTATTTCAGTTGATTGAGCGTACATGAGATTACTTATATATATATATATATATATATATATAAAAGCGTATCTATTATGCACACTTTAATTTGTATGCATTAGCCCCATGAACATGCAAACAGAGACAGTCAAAAAGACAGAATATTTCACTGGGAATACATAATTTCATTATATGCCATTCTAAAGAATTGTGAAAGTAAGCTATGCATAATGGACATATTTGCAAAAGCTCTATTAACTCAATCGAGTATTTTAATATTTCCTACGGACAGTCTGTATAATGTAAGGAACTGGGCAATGTTGCTACAAGTAAACCGGTGGGGAAATGTATGTGGCCTAAACACTGTCTCCCACTGTCTTGAGTTAGAGTTCTCTTTTTTGAGGGTACATTCGGGCACACTGTTCTATCTAGTTTCTCTTCCTATTGTTTTGTTAAAGTTTTTTTATAGTTTATATAGGAAATATTTATTTTAATGTTGTTACACTTCTTAAAATATTTTATTTTTCCATATTTCCTTTCCTCACTGGGCTATTTTCCCTATTGGGGTCCCTGGGCTTATAGCATCCTGCTTTTCCAACTAGGGTTGTAGCTTAGCATTTAATAATAATAATAATAATAATAATAATAATAATAGTAATAATAATAATAATAAGACAGGATAAAGCTTGAACCAGGGTCTTGCTCATAACATATATTTAATCATCACTTAAACTTAAGCAATCTACGACACCACGCATGGTCCCTAGGTGGCCAATACCATACTCTAAAAAACCTGACCAAGTTAAGATGTTTAACGCCTTAGCGTTTTATTGAAGCTTTTATAGTTTATGTATGAAAGATCTAATTTAATGCTGTTACCATTCTTAAAATATTTCATTTAGACTGTTCATTACTTCTCTTGAAGTTTATTTATTTCCTTATTTCATTTCCTCACTGGGCTATTTTTCCCTGTTGGAACCCTTGGGCTTATAGCATGCTGCTTTTCCAACTAGGGTTGTAGCTTGGCATGTAATAATAATAATAATAATAATAATAATAATAATAATAATAATAATAAATTTGTATCTAATTAAATACCTACACTAACAATAAACACAGCCTTGCTGTAAAAAAAATCGTTTACTAAAGTATAAAATGTAATATGAATATTTAACATTTTATGGTTCGTAATTCATTAGTCTCATAAATTAACATCTGTTGAAAATCTATATTAGCACAGCTGTTAAATTCGATAGAGTATAATTATAGCAGTCTGATGGGTTACTGACTTCAAATACCACGAGAAAGTTATCACTGATGAAAATCCTAAATGAATTTATGAAGAGCACAAGAAAGATCATCATCAAGCTAATAAACTACTATAAGGAGATTTTGAACGGTCAATCAAATTCCTGCAAATTTTACAAATAATTAGAATATATATATATATATATATATGTGTGTGTGTGTGTGTGTGTGTGCACGTGTGTGTGTATATATATATACATATATATATATATATATATATATACATATATATATATATATACAGTATATAAAATGTGTGTGGTCAAACATACAAAATAAGGTAAATAAGTTTCTCTCTCTCTCTCTCTCTCTCTCTCTCTCTCTCTCTCTCTCTCTCTCATGAAAAACTAACTACCAAGAATGTAAATTAAAAAAAAGGAGTCATGAAACAGATAAACAATAAATAAATAAACGAAACATAACTTGATTCTGAGAAACTTAGCCACAGCATGAAAAGGCGTCGGCGTTTGATCCCTCACACACCACTTGCTCTACCTTGTGCTGCCACCTATGTCTATCTGATGGAACAACAAAGGTCCCGTCATAATAGTGGTGTGTAATCGCTGGCAGAATAACACATCAAACGGAGTAATCCAAGCTTGAGATGCACTGAATAATTTCGTGAGGGGGGGGGGGGGTGTCTACTGAGGGCGGAATGGGGGGAGAGCGAAGCCAGAGCCACGCCCGCGTGTCCAAACGCGGGCAGGTAATCTACCTGCTCCTCTTAATCCTGTCAACCCGAACTCGTAATAAGGCAACGGACAGTGAAAATTGAAATATGGCAACGATGATGGAATCAGGAAGACGAGCAGAAACACCAGGGTGTAGGATGAACTTCCGTAATTCGTTAAAAAAAAAATGTTTTAAAGTTTTTTAGGGAAATAATATTCATTGCCTCTTTCCATATGGAAAAACAAGCGACGAAAAAGAGGGAAGTAGAAGAATATACTAAAGCCAATATACACATACACCGAACAAAGCACAAACATACACACATACATAATTATATATACACATATATATTCATATATATATGTATATATATATATATATATATATACATACATACATACATACATACATACATACATATATATATATATATATACACGCATATATATATATATATAAAATCTTAAGACGCTTCCCCTAAAAAGGGGTGGATCCTTATAACGTTAGCCCAAATCACTGCCACATACTTCCTTTAATTGTTGCCTTTTGGATGAAGTTGCTGTGTAATAAAACTTCAAATATGTAAATTATTATTTTCTCTTCAATTATGCAGTGGAACTGTCAAGGTCTGTTGGCTGAATATGAAGAGCTGAAGCTCCTAATTCATAAACATTAACCTAAAGTTGTATGTCTTCAAGAAACAATGCTAGAGGTTTTTTATTCCATGCCCCAGAGAATATATCAGTTACAAAACATAATGTAACCCTGAGGGAATAAGTCATGGCGGAAATCTCATGTCTGTTGGTCGCGACATTCCCCCTAAACATCAAGATCTGCGTACTACTCTCCAATCAGCAAAATAGATCTAAATAGAAAATATACCAAATGTTTTCTTTATTTGCCTCCTAATGGCAATATCTCCTATAATGATGCGTTTGTGGAAGATATGAACAGCAGATATCCATTAAGGGGAAATGTGATAGCAAACTCAAAGAGCGATCTTCTAGCATCACTAATAGAAAATGAAGATATTGAAATTCCAAATAGGAGTGAGCTTACCCACTTCTACATCTAGATAGGTAAATTTTCCTGAATTGAACTTTCAATAGCTAGCTCTAACTGTCTCTCCCACTTTCACTGGGGAACACTGGACGACTGGTATACAAGTGATCATGCACCAATACTAATTACACCTAACAATGGCCCACCTAAATACAGATCACCCCGATGGTGCTTGGCTAGAGCCCATTGGCATAAATTTAAAGAACTGAGTGAAGTAGAAGGAAATGCTGATGAGTTCCAAAAAGTTGATCATGCCATAAACTTATTCAATTAAATTCTTCATCCAGTTGGAGGGCATTCCATTCCCAAAATGACAGACTTGTTACTTCAACGACTAGTCTCTTGTTAACTACCAGGAATTAAGGTTTTCATAGATTTACAAGAATTGCATTACGAAGATGCCAAAGAATACTGAAACTTGTAAGAAATACAATGCACAATTTTGATGAATAATTAAAGCAGCTCACTGTCAGTCATGGTCATATTATGCTTTTTCAGTGAGTAAAAGAATCCCACCTCCTGCCATTTGTAGGAAAGTTCATAAAATTGCTGACAAATAAACTCTAAAAAATTTTAATTCTTACTAGTCCTTTTGAAGTGAGTAATTCATTAGCTGATCATTTTTAGAAGGTATCCCATAAATCAGAAGACTCTCCAGGCTATCTTTATAGAACAAAAGACACTCAATTTCACATCATATAAAGAAGACACAATATCCCATTTACAGAAAGAGAATTTGACTCCGCCATATCATCATACAAAGATACACCTAAGGCCAGACGAAATTCCTAATGGACCAATAAAGTACGTGCATAATAACACTAAACTTTCTATCATAAACATTGCTAACAGAATATGGCGAGACCATAGTTTTCAAAGTTTAGGAACTGGTAGTTATTTTAGCTTCTTTACAACCTGAAAAGGACAAGGTTTTTGCTGCTCGATACCGACCAATTGCACAGACATATTGTTTACGTAAAATCAAGGAAAAATTGTCGATTCGATCGATCATGGATTGAAGATTCCTTTCAACTGTTGTTATATTTGCTCTTGAAGATTATTATTATTATTATTATTATCATTATTATTATTATTATTACAAGATGAGC
>NC_090745.1:107159079-107161579 GCF_036898095.1 Palaemon carinicauda | reverse complement strand
CTATTTCTTATTCCTTTGAATTAATTCTCTATTATTTCTTATCCTTTTAAATTAATTCATTATTATTTCTTATTGTACTGAATAGACTTTTTTATTTCTTATTCCTTTAAATTGTACAGCTTGTCTCAGTCATTTATATGTACAGTATATACATACATACATACATATATGTATATATATATATATAATATATATATATTATATATATTTATATTATATTCCTTTTATAAACAAGTGGCTCAATAGTAAAAAATTATTTGGAATCACATAACAATAAGTGTTGTTTAGTAGTGTTTGACTATGGATATTTCACCGAATCCTTTAAGAATTTGCTAAACAGGTTTAATGACCTTTTCTGAAATCACGATTATGGGGAACATTTCAAGATAACATGTAGATAAAGCTGAAGGTTGTGGCTTCATCATTAATAAGGAAACACCACGCATTGAAATATATATATATATATATATATACATATATATATATATATATATATATCATAGACGACAATATGTATAACTATATATAAATATGAGTAAATACACACACACATGTATATATATATATACATATATATATATATATATATATTATACTGTACAGTATGCATGTACATATACTTGTGCATGTTAATTTACGCTTACTATTATTAGCTAACATCCGTGTGTGGCGTCTAAGAGTCGAAGACAGCATCTCTCCTGACAAGGTAATTTCTAGTTAGTTTCCAGCATAACATGAAAACTGCATTTTCGTTTTTTCCAATTAAAATTTTGGTGTCTATGCGGTTTCCGAAATCACTTTTTTACGTGATTCTCCCGTCACGACTGCATTGGTTGAACGATGGAATTACAATTCATTATAAAGGCTATAATAGTTAAAATTAAAAACATGATTTTTTTTTTCATACTTCAAAGTGATTTCAAAACACGTGTCGACCCCTAAATATTAATTGAAAAAACATAAATGCAGTTTTCTTGTTATCTTGAAAACTAACTGAAGCTGTTTGTCCAGAGCTGTTTTCTTCGATTTTAGACACCAATAAGATATGATCTATTGATGGTACATATATACACACACACACACACACACACACACACATATATATATATATAGATATATAGATATATATGTATTTATATATATATACATATATATACACACATATATATATATATATATACATATATATATATATATATATATATCTATATATATGTATTTATATATACATATATACATATAAATAATATATATATATAATTATGTATATATATATATATATATATATACACACAAATAATTTTATACCTCATGCTGAGATCGAACCCTAGTCCCTTCAAGTAAATGCAAGTTACTATCTATCATGCACCAGAGGAATAAAAGAAATGGGGAACTCAAGTGCCAACTGTATTTGAGGATTTACCTGGTGACGCCAGTCTTTCATACCAGTGAATTTTTGACCAATTTTTCGACCCACAAGGTGACCAAATCGATAGTTTTTAATTATATATAGTCAATATGGATGAAAATAAATACAATATCGTGCTCAAATAGAAATACACTTCTACCTCACTATTAGGTTCAGATTTTGCCCTTCATTTTAGAATGAGGTGGAAATTTTTTTTTCTATTTTAGGACGATATTGTCCTTATCTCATATATATATATATATATATATGTGTGTGTGTGTGTGTGTGTGTGTAAATGCACGAATGATACCACAATAATGATGTGGACGAGAAATGCATAAAAAAATAGTTTAGCTTTACAATTAGTATATCTATTTATTATCCACATTTACCATGAAACCAAACACCAATTTTATATATATATATATATATATATATGTATATATATATATATATATATATATATAAACAGCCATTTTCTTGGAAAAGTTAAATAATCTTTTCAGACTTCGTGCTCTGGTCCGCATTAACAATAAGTACTTTACTTCTAGCTCTTTATATTGACGTCCCAAAAAATAAGTTTACGAAAACTTTATATGTGATATGATAATTAACCAATTTCACCCTCTGTAGTTTATTTCATTATAAGCAGTTTTCCGATTTCTATTTAAAGAATTGTATAGAAAAATTAATCAACAATCATATGCAGTATGTAATCAACTAAGTAACACAACAATGAATAAAGCAAATAAATGAAAATCATCAAGATCTTTAAGGGAGAAACAAAAAACCTAATGAACTATCCAGTGAATAAGAATATAGTAGAGAGGTGTTTAGTAACTAAACATATTTCACGCGAATGAAAAGAGAAGAATTGAAGGAATATTTCCCATGTACAGAGGAAAATAACTAATAATTAAAGCTATAATTCACACGTATCATACATATAAAATAAAAATAAAAATTAATCAAAATATTTCACGCATGGATCAAAATAAAACTAACTCAAACTACGGTAAATTAATCATTCCCCCACTTAAAATAATAACAAGTAACTAAAATGATTATTTCCCACATTAAAAGAAAAGAAAA
>NC_090745.1:107153496-107158579 GCF_036898095.1 Palaemon carinicauda | reverse complement strand
AATGAGGTGGAAATTTTTTTTCTATTTTAGGACGATATTGTCCTTATCTCATATATATATATATATATATATATATGTGTGTGTGTGTGTGTGTGTGTGTGTAAATGCACGAATGATACCACAATAATGATGTGGACGAGAAATGCATAAAAAATAGTTTAGCTTTACAATTAGTATATCTATTTATTATCCACATTTACCATGAAACAAACACCAATTTTATATATATATATATATATATATATGTATATATATATATATATATATATATAAACAGCCATTTTCTTGGAAAAGTTAAATAATCTTTTCAGACTTCGTGCTCTGGTCCGCATTAACAATAAGTACTTTACTTCTAGCTCTTTATATTGACGTCCCAAAAAATAAGTTTACGAAAACTTTATATGTGATATGATAATTAACCAATTTCACCCTCTGTAGTTTATTTCATTATAAGCAGTTTCCGATTTCTATTTAAAGAATTGTATAGAAAATTAATCAACAATCATATGCAGTATGTAATCAACTAAGTAACACAACAATGAATAAAGCAAATAAATGAAAATCATCAAGATCTTTAAGGGAGAAACAAAAAACCTAATGAACTATCCAGTGAATAAGAATATAGTAGAGAGGTGTTTAGTAACTAAACATATTTCACGCGAATGAAAAGAGAAGAATTGAAGGAATATTTCCCATGTACAGAGGAAAATAACTAATAATTAAAGCTATAATTCACACGTATCATACATATAAAATAAAATAAAAATTAATCAAAATATTTCACGCATGGATCAAAATAAAACTAACTCAAACTACGGTAAATTAATCATTCCCCCCACTTAAAATAATAACAAGTAACTAAATGATTATTTCCCACATTAAAAGAAAAGAAAATAGGTAATTGGGATATTTTCCATAAATAAAACTAAATAAAATAAAGGTAAACGATAATTACCCATGATCTAAATTAATAATCAACCGAAAACAACCCACAGAAGTGAAAAAAAAAAAAGAAGTCCGTAATATTTGGTTGGATTTTCCCATGGTAGACGCGTCCCACACCTTCAATATCAGAATGTGGAGTGGACAGCGAATGTGTGTATGTGCCTAAGTGATCAATACTAATAATTAAGGGTTAACCAGCATTCATCAACCTCGGCGGTTTTATCTGAATTACCCTCCGAGATAATTACACGAAATTACACGAATTTGATTAATACGACTGACGTCATGCGTCCAATTCGTGGCAGGAGAATTCGATGGTTCCTGTCTGTCTTTCTTCGCGTTGCCAATTGATTCGTTTAAGAGCTTTGGTGAAATGCAGCGTTTACGGTTGCTGGTTTTTATTTTTGTTCTACGTGGCGTAATTATACGGTCCTTTTTAGTCATGTATACACAAATCCTAGAGAGAGAGAGAGAGAGAGAGAGAGAGAGAGAGAGAGAGTGAGAGAGAGAGAGAGAGAGATTTAGTAGCCTTGTGGCATATTCCGTCACGTATACAAGTACTGTCGAGAGAGAGAGAGAGAGAGAGAGAGAGAGAGAGGTTTGGTTTTTGTGGCATATTGCGTCACGTATAAAAGTACTTTTATATGAGAGAGAGAGGAGAGAGAGAGAGAGAGAGAGATTTGGTACCCTTAGTGGCATATTGTGTCAAGCATAACAAGTACTGAGAGAGAGATGAGAGAGAGAGAGAGAGAGAGAGAGAGCATTTGGTATAATCTAATGGCACAGCACATGTACATGAGAAATGCATACTAGATTTCTTATCAGAATAACTGGATATTCAAGTAAGCAAAAAAAAACCCTTTAATGCATATCTATGAAAAAAAACATATCAAGGGTTCATCGACCATAATCACACTTCTCTCAATATGTAGAACAAAATTCAATTTAGACAGAATCCACGAATAGTACATTTTATACTTTACAGACTTCTACCCAAGAAGTTCTTCAATAAGGTCTTCATGCTTCAATCATACAATTCCGTAAGGTAAAGATTTCTGTGTAGTAAATTCCTAATCAAATTGCTAACCTTTTAACCTCTCATCACCGTTATCCTCATTCCTATTGTTATCACTACCTTTCTTACTCACAATTCCATTCTCCTCATTATCAAATTCTTTGTAATCATCACGGTCCTCTAACCCCCCTTTACTAACATCATTATCATCATTACCAGCCTACCTCGTAATCATCATTACCAGCAAACTAGGCGTCAGGGTACAGAGAACTGACCATAATAACAGCGACTATTTGCGGAGGATTCACTGGAGCCTAAACAACATTATCCCGATGGGGGATGCGCATAATTATCAAGCAAGAGTTCATTCCCGGGAGATGCCTGTCACTCATCATTAAAAAGGGAGTTACCATCGCTTCTGTGAAACTCTTTGACTTTCACGTTACTCACATCCAGTGAGTCTGTGTGCAACATACACTCATTTGGAGATCATGTGAAGCTCACAGAATGGTTTATATTTGTTGAGTAGATCTTTTTGTACTTACAAGGAATGAATGATTTTTATGAAGATACAGTGCCAAAACATAGGATGAAAAATTAGTAAAATTGACTGACGGAGACAGACAGACAGACACACACACACCCAAACACACACACACACACACACACACATATATATATATATATATACACACACACACATATATATATATATATATGTATATATATGTATATATACATATATAAGTATGTATATATATGTATATATATATATATATATATATATAATATATATATATATATATATATATATAAATATATATCTGAATGACATCCAACCTGAGCTCCAGATAGTTTTCGAGATAACAGGAAAACTGCATTTACGTCTCTCCATGTGTTGTTTGATGTCGACAAGTGTTTCAAATAACTTTTTTTTTACGTGACTCTTCATAATGACTACGTTGGTTGAGCTATGAAATTACGCTTTAATATGAAGGCTATAAATATATATGTATATATATATATATATATATATACCGGTATATATATATATATATATATGTGTGTGTGTGTGTAGTGTGTGTCTGCTTTTTTGTCCGCAAATGAGTGTGAATACTTAAGCTGACAAGTTTTACTCGTTATTGAAGTGGAGTTATCTTCCAATTTCACCTGAGTATATTGCGGAAGTTATTAAATAATACCCTTTTCAGTTTCCTTCCACATATAGATCAAAATTACGTGACTGTAATTATGTAGACAAGTTATAATTTCAGTTTTAAGATGAGAGAGAGAGAGAGAGAGAGAGAGAGAGAGAGAGAGAGAGAGCTATTCGTAAATAAATCATAAATTATGATTCATCTGCTTCTATGTTATTTCCGTAGTCATGGGAACATACTTTTAGAGATTTTCTATGATAGCTATTGCCTTGCCTTCGTATACACTGAACTTAAATACCAGAACACGAGGAGAGAGAGAGAGAGGAGAGAGAGAGAGAGAGAGAGAGAAAGGGCCCTTAGAATTCTAGTCATCTAAGTTTATATACATATACTGTTTGTAATATATATATATATATATATTATATATTCATATATATATATATATATATATATCCCTAGGTAGCGGCCAGTTACATCCACTACAGGGTACTAAAAATCTCTAGATTAAATCAGGTCACCTTTGGAAACTGAACCTTGCAACATACAACGCCAGAACCCAGTCTAGAGATCATCATCTTGCTGTGTTACTAGAATAGCTGAAATTAATAAATTGGAATATCATAGGATTGCGCGAAATTTGAAGAACTGGGGAATATTTTGCTTTGAAGGATTAAAAAAAGGGTGGGTTTTCTTTTCAATAACAATCTTGCAGGTAATGTGGTGGAATTTTGTAGTACTAGTGATAGAACTGCAGATATATCAAACAAAATAAGAAGAATAAAATGCAGATCATTCATACGTATGCACCAACAACACCCTATGCAGAGGAAGTAATAGAAACTTCATATGAAGATTTAGAGATATTTAAAAAAAAATAAGACTTAATTTACATTTATTTTGGGTGACTTCAATAAATTTGGAGTGGGCACAAGGAATGACAGAGCAGACATGCTTGTTGAAATTGCTTAAATAATAACCTTAAAATCATGAGCACCTTTTTTTTTTTTAATAAAAAAAAAAGAACATAGGTTATGGAAATGGAGAAGCCCAAATGGTGAAACACAGAACGAAATAGATTTTATTCTCAGAGAAAAATCTCATATAATAGTGTTGACCAAGTTAAAGTCAAGCGGCCAGCCTTAAAATCATTGACAAAGACTAGGATGTTGTTACCAAGAGAACCGTCAATTCTGCATAGAAGAAACTGTGGCCTGAATGCACAGCAGAATAGGATTTTGAGAGGTTCGAACTCATGCAGGTGTCAGATGAGGTGGACCAGGATGACATCACCAATTTGCTTGAGGAGCAGAACGAGAAGCTGACAACTTAAGAGCTGTTTAAGTTGAATAAAGAGAAAGGGATAGAGTCACACACCTGCCACTAAGTGAAATAAGGGAGATGTTAAAAATTTGGGAAACCCTGCAAATTTTGTAGTAACCCATCACCCAGATAAAGCTTCAGGAGAGTGAGCAGCAAATCATTTTAAAGAAGAGACCAACATTCGTCTCTAGATAGATTCCTGGTAAAAAGTTGATCATATAAGTGTAAAAAAAAGGCGGGGATGTCGAAAAAATGTAAATTATATGATTCAGTTGTCATCACTCAACAGAGAAAACTCCCCTATTTTACCCAAAATTCTTATGGAGGGAGAATCTCCTTCAAGCAATAATCCCCCCCTCCTACTCCTCACCTCTTTTGTCTCCTGCGTGACAACCACGACTCTCTTCAAAGGTTGAATGAATGTAAATTTGTCATTATTTCATTCTTTTTTTTTTTTTGTGAATTATTAATTTGTATTCATTTCTGATGTTAGGGGTTATAAAATGCTCTTTATATAACATTAAAAACCTTGAAAATGAGTGCATATGGGCATTTATGGATATGTGTAATGCATCGAGTGAATTCCCTGCTGTTTATCGAGTGAATTCCCTACTGTTTTTGTTACGAGCATTTTGGGTTACGAGCT
>NC_090745.1:107148496-107150996 GCF_036898095.1 Palaemon carinicauda | reverse complement strand
ATACAAAAAACACGAATATCTTTATATCTAAAACCTTATGAGAAACCACACTCAATGAGAGTCATTCGGTAACTCTTAATAAGTCAATGAGAAAAACTACTGAAAATTTCAACTTTCTGTAAGGTGCTCTGCGACACTGTGAATGGATTGAGATAGTTTCGACAACCTCAGTAATTAATTATGGTAATCTATTAAGATTTCAATGGAATTCCAGAGGCCTCTATTTAGAGGAAATCAGGCAAGAACTGATTCTATTGCAAGCAAATTCTCATTTGAGAAATAAACTACTGTATTTAAAAAAAAACAGAATATCTTAAAAAAAAAAAAAATCGCTTTATGTTGTAGTTACAAAGGCTACGTGACATTTGGAGTCGATGAGTCGATTTCCACATCCGGGATGACATTAGAAAAAAATCGGTGGTCAGTAATTAATAGAAAGCTTGAGACAGAATCAATAGGCTTGCAAGTATATGTATAATGTCATAACTGTACACAAGCTCATGTGTATGTGATGGTAATGTAATTTACGCGGATAATATTTGGATGTTTTTTTTCTTTGCGTGCGCGGATATTTGGATTTTTTTTTTTTTAAATTGTATTACACTTTTTTTCCGTGATGTTTGATAAAGGGAAATGGATGTCTTACAAAACGGTGATAAACGTAGTTATTCATTACAATAATAAACAATTTTACAAAATATTTTAGCAATCTTTATTTTATAATTGATAAATTAAGTGATTTTAAACAACCAATTATTCAGGTTACACGTAAATAATCAAAAGGAAACTGAAAGAGTTAGCATTTAATTTACTAAGACGATAATCTGGAAGACCTTTTGAAAGAGCTAGGATTATAACAAGAAATTCTAGTTATGCCAAGAATCGTGGAATGTCTGTTCCATATGCTATGTAGTCCAAACAGCACGCCAGAAAAAAAATAGTGCAACCGAAAACGAATTAGATTTGTTAACCCCCCAAAAATGCTAACTACAATTAATAGTATTTTCTACCTGCTTTTCCACATGGATGCAATAAAATAAATCAAAAAAATATATTGCTAATATTTTTGTACCCTTCATATCTAACTTGGAAATTCCATAACTAACTCATACTATTTCAAGTATTTTTACCTCAAAACTATTGGCCTTTGAACCTCAAGAAGTTCAATAAAAAGATTCTCATATCGTTCACTAAAAGAAAAATTTAAGGAACTTTAAAATAATAATTTGGTCATCAACTACTGTGCAGCTTCCGTTGTTGATACGACAAAACATTGCCACAATAATTGTCAATCCTATCACTTGAAATTATTAAAATACTTTGGAGAATTATTCCTGTTCAGAACGAAAACTAAAATAAGCTAACCTGGTAAATAGCTGCCGTGTATAATCGATTGTAAGAAATTCTGGCAAGAAATGCTTAGAGGTTCAAAATACTCTTATTTAAGGCCTTATCCTTCAATAGCTACTAAACACTGCTAACAACTTATTTTCTCTTTAACTATTTATGCCATCTAGTGTTTATTAACAAAAGATTTCAACATTTGCCGTATTTTTCAGAAATTCACTTGTCATTCTACAACAAATCTTTTATAAGTATAATGAATCCACCTCTCTCTCTCTCTCTCTCTCTCTCTCTCTCTCTCTCTCTCTCTCTCAAGGAAAAATATGAAATCATAATGTATATTGGTTCACTAATGTTATGTACAAAGATCAACAGCACCTTCAACATTTTCAATAACTTTTCATGTTTAAAATGTTTGTCAATATTGTTAAAAGAAAACATAACTCCCTATTGCATGTTGAGCTATATTGCACAACATTCTGCTTTGAGGAACGAACCTGCTTACTTGTAATTAATTAAAATTCAATCAACCAAAACGCAATTTTCACTCATATTTATAATCGAAAAGTTGACAATTTTCCTGCAGCTTCAATTAAATCAAACGCTGTAAACCTTAACAAAATTATTATTATTATTATTATTATTATTATTATTATTATCATCATCATTTTTATTATTATTCTTACTTTTTTTAAAATTTTTAATGAATGTCAGTGCTTGATATTTCAGCACAAAGTTTTTACGAAATCTGGTTTTCTTACTTTTCCTGGTGGGAAGGAAATCAGGTATTAAAGTAACCACAATGTGTGTTAATTCCCTAATTACAAGTCCAGAATGTGGGAGTGGTAGCTCAGCTAGCGTGTGTGTGTGCCTGCGTGCGTGTGTTTTAATAAGAAAGTAATCAATAAGACGTCTTGGCTGAAAATGAGAACTCCTGAAGACATACCTTCCGATCTTGGTTACCAAGCCATTCCGTCCTTCATTTCATTGCCTAACATGTACCACAATGCTATTGTTCTTCCATTTACCTTTTGACCAAATACGTAAACCAATTATACCAAACGCCAATTTCCAGATCACATCTCACTGCATTTTTACATTTCTATGTGGAACCCATAAACAACCCTTCATTGCATTGCTTAACATATAATAAAAT
>NC_090745.1:107140996-107145996 GCF_036898095.1 Palaemon carinicauda | reverse complement strand
CGCTGAATTTAATGCGGACTGAATTCAAAGTTACATCACAATTATTAAAATCAATGGTTAAAAGATTACTGAGATTAAATTCAAAACCGTAAGTGAAATCAAAATTGAAATGGAATTCCAATACGAGTTCTATAAAAAATTTTGTGTTGGTGGCCTAAGCGGTAACGTCCCTGACAGGTGATAGCCAGACTGGGGTTCGAGTCCCGCTCAAACGTGTTAGTTCCCTTGGTCGCAGCAATCTCACCATCATTGTGAGCTAAGGAGGAGCTCATAGGACTATCTGCCGAGTCATTAGCAGCCATTGCCAGGCCCTCCTTGGTCCTAGTTTGGTTGGAAATAGGGCCTGCGCTGATCCATTTGTATATATGGTCAGTCTCTATGGTATTATCCAGCCTGAGAGGCCTATGTCACTGTCCCTGGCCTCTGCCATTCATGAGTGACCTTTAAATGAGTGGAGCTCATTTGGAGGTTCCATGTATATATAATGAAAAAATTTTCAGTGAATAATAATGTTAATATGCGAAAACAAAATAATAAGGATTTGAACTAATTCAATAAGACAAATGATAACTATAACGACAACATTACATTTGTTCAGCCTCATTATACTGGTCAATTCTAGTAAGTTTATAATGATACGCTTGTCTCTTAATGTCTATAAAGGCCATCATGTGAAATAACAACACACAAAAGTCCAGTATAGCTTGCCATAACATAAAGGTTAATAGCAATACCATTAATAGAATGTTATCGTAACATAACAGGCGGTGCTAATAATCTAGAGGAAAAGTTAAAATAATTTCCTCAAATGCACACATCATATTTTGGGGAAATTATCCAGCTGTTATGCATAAAACATCCACAAATTATAGTAGGTAGGTCTCAATATAATTCATTTTAGCTTCAAGTATGTATAATTTTAAATACAATAATCCATAAAGAAATTTTACACACACAAACACACAATATAAATATATATATATATATATATATATATACATATATAGAATAAAAAATAATCATATCTGGAATTCCTCAATTCCTCCTTGAAATTACCTATATATATATATATATATATATATATATATATAATTGCAAAGAAAAGAATAATAATTACCGCAGTATCTTGTCTAAAGCAGAGCAATGGTCTTGAAATATAACGGCAGTGAAGTTAGCGAAATGAAACTTTTGCATTTGAGTTAACTACACTTTATTTTCGACATTTCTCCATCCATTTCTCAAGATTATACATCACATAATGATTTACGACGTATAGTATCTACAGTGTTTCTATAAACTCGGTTTCTAAATACATATAAAAATACAAACACACACATATATATTTATATATATAGATGTATATATATATATATATATATATATGTATATATATATATATATATATATATTACTAGAATGCATGAAATATCACATGGGGTTGGGTTAAAGATAAATAGAAGATAGACAGAGATGATGAGAACGGAATCAAATATCATTGGAAGGAAAGAGAATTAATGAGATGGAATCATTTAAATATTTAGGAACTATGATCTCTAATACAGGGTCTTTACAATTGGAGTTTAAAGAAAGATTTAAAAAAAAAACCATGATACAATGGTTAGGTTAAGTGAGATTGGAAATCAAATTGCCTGAAATTACATATGAAAATCCGAATATATATCAGTTTAGTGAGATCGGTGTTTCCGTAGAGAGGTGAGTCGTGGTATGACAATAAAAAAACATCCAAAAGATTTTGTAGATTTGAAAACAAAGCCGTCAGAAGAATATTAGGAGTTGTAGGGCAGGATAGGATAAGAACTGAAACTATAAGAGAGATTACTCAAGTGCCATATATGGATGAGATGGTGAGGGGTAGATGGAGATGCTTTGGGCATGTTCTTCGCACTCCCCAAGAGAGATTCGTTCACCAAACTTTCAACTGCGCTCGAGTTGGAAGACCCAGGCCTACATGGATGAGGACTATGGTGCGTGAAGTAGGACATAATGAATGTAGAAATATTGATTTAAAAGCTCAAGATAGAGACGACTGGTGAAATCTAACGGAGGCCCTTTGCCTCAATAGCCATAGGAGTAGATGATGATGATGATGATATCGTATAAACACACAGACACACACATGCATATATATATATATATATATATATGTATGTATGTATGTATGTATGTATGTATGTATATATATATATATATTGATTGATTGATTGACGAGTTATTAAAAATTGCGGGTATACTTTAAACTAGCATAGAAAGACTAAATGGACAGGAGTGGAAGGACATGTCAGAGACCTTTGTCCTGCAGTGGACTATCAACAGCTGATGAAATGTGTATATATATATACAGTATATATATATATATATATATATATAATATATATATATATATATATATATCCCTTTCTGAGTATAGATTTCTTAACATGTTGTTAAAAGGTTTTACGTGTCGCCTTGATCAGTAAAGCTGCATTAGTCAGGGCCAGCCCTACTAGGTTGGTTTCCTGTGAGCGAACAGACAAAACACTTCCACAATCACCAATACGCACTATCCAGCATGGTGATGAAAACCAGTCAAACGCCCAGTTATGAGTTGACAGTATGAGGCCTTTGCCCTGTAGTAGACTAGAAACAGGTGCATATATATATATATATATATATACATGCAAACACATACACACATATTTATATATATACACACAAACACACACACACATATATATATATTTATATATATATATATATAATATATATATAATATATATATATATATATATATGTGTGTGTGTGTGTGTGTGTGTGTGTGTGTGTATGTATGCGTATATACCGTAAGATTACCCCTTTATGAATCTGCCATAATAAGGATATAATAGTTACGTTTTGAGCATTGATTCCATATTGCAATCACATAAAAAGTTCAAACTTACCCTCATAAATTACATACTTACCGACAAAGCTTGAGTGTGCATTTACTATGAAAGCTTACAGCAATTCCTCTTATATTTATAAATAATTTCTGCATAAAAAATCAGAAAAAAATAAACTGAAACAAATAAATGCAAATTCTCCTTTTTTTTTTTTTTTTTTTTTTTTAAGAATTAGTTCGATAACTGACTGGGTTCATCATGTCAAGGGGATTAAGGAAGGGTATTGGATGGAAAGTAACCTAACACCTAACACTAAGATCTTCTGAATGTCACGAACATATAGCATGTCCATGGCACTCATGAAGAGCCAGTAATCTAATTCCTTAGCTTCTTCTGCACGCAAAATTAATTTTACGACTGTACTAAAATATCATAAGCAGTGAAAAAGCACAAAATATGTAGAGCTTAAGATTCTAAAATACTACTTTCGTTAATGAAAGGTGCTGCACATCGTCAAAGAATGACACCTTTCCGGAAAACATACAAATGCTGTATAGCAAACTTGTATAATGTCTGCACGCAAAATTAATTTTACGGCTGTCCTAAAACTCCATACGTAGTGAAAAGCACGGAATATGCAGTTTACGATTCTAGAATACTACTTTTGGTAATTAAAGGTGCTGCATATCGTCAGAGAATGACACCCTTCAAGGGAAACCTACAAATGTTGTATAGCAAACTTGTGTAATGTCTGCACGCAAAATTAATTTTACGGGGCTATCTTAAAATTCTATAAGAAGTGAAAAGCAGAGAATGTGTAGAGTTTACGAGTCTAGAATACTACTTTTGGTAAGTAAAGGTGCTGCAGTTCGTCAAAGAATGACACCTTTTATTATTATTATTATTATTATTATTATTATTATTATTATTATTATTATTACTAGCTATGCTACAACCCTAGTTGAAAAAGCAGGATGCTATAAGCCCAAGGGCCCCAACAGGGAAAAGAACCCAGCGAGGAAAGGAAACAATGAAAAATAAAATAATTCAAGAGTAATAACATTAAAATAAATATTTCTTACATAAACTATAAAAACTTGAACAAAACAAGAGGAAGAGAAATTAGATAGAATAGTGTGCCCGAGTATACCTTCAAGCAAGAGAACTCTAACCCAAGACAGTGGAACACCATGGTACAGAGGCTATGGCACTACCCAAGAGTAGAGAACAGTGGTTTTATTTTGGAGTGTCCTTCTCCTAGAAGAGCTGCTTACCAAAGCTAAAGAGTCTCTTCTACCCTTACCAAGAAGAAAGTAGCCCCAGAAAAATTACAGTGCAGTCGTTAACCCCTTGGGTGAAAAAGAATTTCTTGATAAACTTAATGTTGTCAGATGTATGAGGACAAGACAGAGGAGAATCTGTCAAAAATAGGCCAGACCAATCGGTATACGTGTAGGCAAAGGGAAAATGAACCGTAACTAGAGAGAAGGATCCAATGTAGTACTATCTGGCCAGTCAAAGGACCCCATAACACTCTAGCGGTAGTATCTCAACGGGTGGCTGGTGCCCTGGCCAACCTACTACAAATGCTGTTTATTAAAATTGTGTAACGTCTGAAATCTGATGGTCAACCAACTGATTTTACCTTTACTTCGATAATAAAGAAAATTGAGAGGTTTGATTTTATTGTTTATCTCTCTCTCTCTCTCTCTCTCTCTCTCTCTCTCTCTCTCGTTAGAATGATAAAAGAAAATTGAGAGGTTTGATTTTATTCTCTCTCTCTCTCTCTCTCTCTCTCTCTCTCTCTCTCTTTCTCTCTCTCTCTCTCTCTCTCGTTAGAACACTAAAGAAAGTTGAGAGGTTTGATTTTATTCTCTCTCTCTCCCTCTCTCTCTCTCTCTCTCTCTCTCTCTCTCTCTCTCGTTAGAGCACTAAAGAAAATTGAGAGGTTTGATTTTATTATTTACCTGCGACCATAATTCTTTAGATATGAATGATGTCCAAAACTACAATTTATTCTTTTTTTAATTTCGATTAAGAAAAACAATTTGATTGCGCAAAACGTCGTTTCTCAAGTTTGAATATGAATATTATTAGTGCTCGTACTAAAAATTAACTTTA
>NC_090745.1:107110996-107113496 GCF_036898095.1 Palaemon carinicauda | reverse complement strand
GTATCACACAGGCATATGTGTGTGTGTGTGTGTGTGTGTGTGTGTGTGTGTGTGTGTGTGTGTGTGTGTGTGTGTGTGTGTGTGTGTGGTATTTTACTTAGGTTAGGTTAGGTTTTTTTTTTTTTTTTTTTTTTTTTTTTTTTTTTTTTTTTTTTTGTTTATCGCTCTCCCATCGCACTGATGCCCTGTTAATGCCTGTATGTTCTTGAATGTTGTGTTTAAACTTTTATGCCGTTCTTGACTGGAACGGCTTGTATATATACGCATGCTCCGTTTACACAAGTTAGTTTCATTCACCCCGCTTCTCAGTTATTACCTAACATGGCAGAGTTCTTTGTACCAAATCAAACTATTTTTCACTAAATTCCGTATATTCCATTTCGAATGACATTGGATTATTCGTATTTATCAAATCATTTACAGTTACTTTGCAAATAAGACAATAAAATACAAATCAATATGTAAATAGTTTGACTTTAGTGTATAAGCCTATATACCAAGGCAAACAATGCTTTATTACTTCTGAAAATTGAGTCACAAGTCAATAGCAATATAAAATCTTTGAATCTCAAACAGCCGTATGTTATTATCAAAATTTAATATAATCGGTTACATATTAATATAAAATATGATTTAAAATGGAAAAATCCGAAACCATTAATGAGTTACCTGCCATTGCCTTTTTACCAGTACCAAATTTAACATAACACACACACTTGGAAATCATGAAAGAAAAAAAAAAATCTAATAGGGAATGAAAACTTTATAGAGATCTCAGAGGTCGCATAAAAGTAGCAGATTAATCCTAATGCTTATGAAGACTGGAGTATCTCCTTTAAGTATTCACGCGTCTGATTAATCTACCGACATAGGTCTGGAGAGGCGGGACAACGAATAGATGGACGTAGATTACACGTGAAAAATGTCCTCCGTTAGTCGGAAATGTTGACTCAGATGGGGCCGGAATTTGTACTCTTTTATTCGCGATTTTGCACCGGTATTCGCGTATCCGGTGTGTTTGGGTCTTACGCAATGTTTATCACATTGGGGAGTGTTTTTGGGTAACAAACGCACAATCACATGTACAATTATTCATACACACATATACACACACACACAACACATATATATATATACATATATATATATATATATATATATATATATATATATATATATATATATATATTTATATATATATATATATATATATAAAAATTTTCTTATACAGGTATTTCTATATTTGCATGGAAGTTTTTTTTTGCGAGCTTACGGTAAAATTTTGCATCTTGGATAATAATAATAATAATAATAATAATAATAATAATAAAAATAATAATAATAAATAATAACAATAATCGTACTTAAAAAAACCATACGATTTCCACAATTCTTCAAGTCTACACGCATAAAGTAATTAAAGCAAGAATGAATAAAAAAAATCTCTAGTGATATTTAAAGCGGAGATTGAAATAGAAGCTGCAGACGAACCGCGAGCAAGAGAAGAGAGGGAAAGGGAGCAGTATTTCCAGTATTTCCCTAAAATTAAATACAATCAAAGAACGCCTCTGGAAGGTAAACGAGCAACCTTTCATGGGATAGAACAGGAGGATTTTCCCTAAAACCGCAGAATACATTGTTCGGTGCATACCTCCTCCCTTCTGAGTTGACCACAGATTTCTACTCCAATTTCCCTTCGTTTTATTCTCAAGTTCCTCTTTAAGTCCTTTCCATTGTTTATAATGTAGTTTCTTCTTTTCTTTTTTTTGACAGGGGGGGGGGCATGCCATCCAATATCTTTAATTTGGATGTTATGATAATCATCAATGATTTAATTATGCCCAGGCGTTAAAATTTGATTTCCGTCATGAACATAATCATTAAATTTACTACTCTAAATTTTACATTAATTGGATAAATAAATTAATATTGTTATTACTTCTCTTGTAGTTTATTTATTTCCTTATTTTCAAGTTTCTCTTAAGTTGTTTCCATGGTCTATAATCTTGTTTTTTGGGGGATATAATGCCGACCAATAATTTTAATTCGGATGTGACTATAATCATCAATGTTCTAATTATGCCCAGGCGTAAACTTTGATTTCCGTCATGAACATAATCATTAAATTTACTACTCCTAGATTTGACATTAATTGGAAAATAAATTAACATTGTTATTACTTCCTTTGTAGTTTATTTATTTCCTTATTCTCAAGTTCCCTCTTTAAGTCGTTTCCATGGTTTATAATCTTGAAATTTGGGGGGAAATGATGCCGCCCAATTATTCTAAATTTGGATGTTATGATAATCATGAATGTTATAACTACGGCCAGGCGAAAAATTTGATTGTCGTCATTATCATTATCATTAAATCTACTACATCTAAATTTGATATCAATTGCAAGAAGATAAATTACGTTTGTTATTACTTTTCCTTTAGTGTATTTATTTACTTATTTTCTTTCTCATTAGCCTATTTTTCCATGTTGGAGCCCTTGGGT
>NC_090745.1:107095228-107110496 GCF_036898095.1 Palaemon carinicauda | reverse complement strand
GCATCTTGGATAATAATAATAATAATAATAATAATAATAATAATAAAAATAATAATAATAAATAATAACAATAATCGTACTTAAAAAACCATACGATTTCCACAATTCTTCAAGTCTACACGCATAAAGTAATTAAAGCAAGAATGAATAAAAAAAATCTCTAGTGATATTTAAAGCGGAGATTGAAATAGAAGCTGCAGACGAACCGCGAGCAAGAGAAGAGAGGGAAAGGGAGCAGTATTTCCAGTATTTCCCTAAAATTAAATACAATCAAAGAACGCCATCTGGAAGGTAAACGAGCAACCTTTTCATGGGATAGAACAGGAGGATTTTCCCTAAAACCGCAGAATACATTGTTCGGTGCATACCTCCTCCCCTTCTGAGTTGACCACAGATTTCTACTCCAATTTCCCTTCGTTTTATTCTCAAGTTCCTCTTTAAGTCCTTTCCATTGTTTATAATGTAGTTTCTTTCTTTTCTTTTTTTTTGACAGGGGGGGGGGCATGCCATCCAATATCTTTAATTTGGATGTTATGATAATCATCAATGATTTAATTATGCCCAGGCGTAAAATTTGATTTCCGTCATGAACATAATCATTAAATTTACTACTCCTAAATTTTACATTAATTGGAAAATAAATTAATATTGTTATTACTTCTCTTGTAGTTTATTTATTTCCTTATTTTCAAGTTTCTCTTTAAGTTGTTTCCATGGTCTATAATCTTGTTTTTTGGGGGATATAATGCCGACCAATAATTTTAATTCGGATGTGACTATAATCATCAATGTTCTAATTATGCCCAGGCGTAAACTTTGATTTCCGTCATGAACATAATCATTAAATTTACTACTCCTAGATTTGACATTAATTGGAAAATAAATTAACATTGTTATTACTTCCTTTGTAGTTTATTTATTTCCTTATTCTCAAGTTCCTCTTTAAGTCGTTTCCATGGTTTATAATCTTGAAATTTGGGGGGAAATGATGCCGCCCAATTATTCTAATTTGGATGTTATGATAATCATGAATGTTATAACTACGGCCAGGCGAAAAATTTGATTGTCGTCATTATCATTATCATTAAATCTACTACATCTAAATTTGATATCAATTGCAAGAAGATAAATTACGTTTGTTATTACTTTTCCTTTAGTGTATTTATTTACTTATTTTCTTTCTCATTAGCCTATTTTTCCATGTTGGAGCCCTTGGGTTTATGACATCCTGCTTTTCCACCTAATAATAATAATAATAATAATAATAATAATACAGCAACGATATTGTAAACATTGATAGGGAATTATAACAACTGTTCATGATAAGCGCTTGTACATCATTGTGTAAGAACACGTCGACAATATCATAGAATTGTTAATAAAACAATTATCTAAATGTCACGACCGTAGACGCGAAATTAAAGAGCCGTTTTAAGGGACGAAAACGTCCACAGGGAGATGAGTTTTATTATATCCTTATGGCGAACATCTGTAAGTATTGAAAATCTACATATTTACGCATTTTTTGTCTTCTAGTAATATTCCCATCATTATTCTTGCTATTGCTCTTTGAGTTGTCACTAGCTTATGTTCGAAGGCTTTAGTAATGCATAAACTAATACTTGTGGGACCATTTGGTTGAATACCTTTCTTTTTAGAGAAAGAGACATTTTACGTTTCAAAATCTCATTTTGTTTACCAAAAGCTCCCCATTCCATGCTTATGCTTCTTTTAATATCGGTCTTATATCCTGGTGAATCACAAACTTTTTGTCCTAAGTATATTCATTAACAATATCTAGGGGTTCGTCCATAACCCTTACTTGTTGTCTCTGCATTTTCATTAAGCATTACTTTAGTTTTACTCATATTCATTTATATAATAATCCTCGAAGTGTATTTATATAGACATAAACTAAATATATGTTATATAAATATTATATATTAAAATAAATAAATATATACTATAAGGCATTGCGCATCTGAGCAATCCTTGTCTATATATGAACATAATACGTTGGAGTAATCATTACACGAATTACTACAGCTTCGAAATCACGTATTTCTAAGAGGAACACTATTCTTCTATTTTCGGCCTCTTTGTGGGAGACTATATGTATTTTCTTTGTATTTATCCTCACTAGAGGATGCAAATTTCATAAAAGGTTGCGCCTCTGTCCTTTTATATCACATGGTAAGATTATTCAAGTGATCATTATTATTATTATTATTATTATTATTATTATTATTATTATTGTTGTTGTTGTTGTTTTGGTTGTTGTTGTAATATTACTGTAAAGGTGAATCTAAAATGTAAAAAAAAATAACGTTTTCGAGAACCTGCTTGATTCTCCTTAGAAAGGTGAAGACAACATTATCTAAGATACGCAGAAAAACATAAATGAAATATAAGAAAGAAATGCACAACATAAACAACACAATCATATTTCTTGACATTCGCCGTTTCCAATCTTGCCACATGTTGTGTTACGCGGGTGGCAAGAACTCCTAAAGATGGCGGGGAGACGTGATCGTCTGATACTGTCCTTCATAGAAAGTGAGAGAGGAAGACATTGCTGTTTAAGCATTTAAGTGGTTGATGATGATGAACGGGCCGCCGAACTAGCACGCTAAGCAACGCAGGTAGAGAGAGAGAGAGAGAGAGAGAGGAGAGAGAGAGAGAGAGAGAGAGAGAGAGTCAAGATGTAACACAGCAAAAGAAAAATCAGGAATAGGGAAAAGGGCGGGAAGAAGGTAATTCAAGAGAGAGAGAGAGAGAGAGAGAGAGAGAGAGAGAGAGAGAGTCAAGATGTAACACAGCTAAAGAAAAATCAGGAATAGGGAAAAGGGCGGGAAGAAGGTAATTCAAGAGAGAGAGAGAGAGAGGAGAGAGAGAGAGAGAGAGAGAGACAAGATGTAACACAGCTAAAGGAAAATCAGGAATATGGAAAAGCTCGGAAAGAAGGTAATTAAGGAGAGAGAGAGAGAGAGAGAGAGAGAGAGAGAGAGAGAGAGAGAGATGTAACACAGCTAAAGGAAAATCAGGAATATGGAAAATGTCGGGAAGAAGGTAATTAAAGAGAGAGAGAGAGAGAGAGAGAGAGAGAGAGAGAGAGAGAGAGCCAAGATGTAACACAGCTAAAGGAAAATCAGGAATATGGAAAAGCTCGGGAAGAAGGTAATTAAGGAGAGAGAGAGAGAGAGAGAGAGAGAGAGAGAGAGAGAGTCAAGATGTATCACAGCTAAAGGAAAATCAGGAATATGGAAAAGGTCGGGAAGAAGGTAATTGAGAGAGAGAGAGAGAGAGAGAGAGAGAGAGAGAGAGAGAGAGAGAGAGAGAGAGTGTCAAGATGTAACACAGCTAAAGGAAAATCAGGAATATGGAAAAGGTCGGAAAGAAGGTAATTAAGGGAGGGAGAGAGAGAGAGAGAGAGAGAGAGAGAGAGAGAGAGAGAGAGAGTCAATTTGTAACAGCTCAAGGAAAATCAGGAATATGGAAAAGCACGGGAAGAAGGTAATTAAGGAGAGAGAGAGAGAGAGAGAGAGAGAGAGAGAGAGAGAGAGAGAGAGTCAATTTGTAACACAGCTCAAGGAAAATCAAGAATATGGAAAAGGTCGGGAAGAAGGTAATTAAGGGGAGGAGAGAGAGAGAGAGAGAGAGAGAGAGAGAGAGAGAGAGAGAGTCAAGATGTAACACAGCTAAAGGAAAATCAGGAATATGGAAAAAGGTCGGGAAGAAGGTAATTGAGAGAGAGAGAGAGAGAGAGAGAGAGAGAGAGAGAGGAGTCAAGCTGTAACACAGCTAAAGGAAAATCAGGAATATGGAAAAGGTCGGAAAGAAGGTAATTGAGAGAGAGAGAGAGAGAGAGAGAGAGAGAGAGAGAGAGAGAGAGAGTCAAGATGTAACACAGCTAAAGGAAAACCAGGAATATGGAAAAGCTCGGGAAGAAGGTAATTAAGGGCGAGAGAGAGAGTCAAGATGTAACACAGCTAAAGGAAAATCAGGAATAGGGAAAAGGGCGGGATGAAGATAATTAAGGAATGGAAGAGATTTGAGCGGGAATATAAAAAGGATTAACAAAAATAAGGAAACGATAAGGATATAAAAATTTTTTAAACAATTATAAGAAAGTCCATGTGAATAGATATTCGAAGTTTTGTGGTATATGAAAGTTGACAATTATTCTTTATCAGTCAAATGTAACTAAAAAGCTAATATTATCAGAACAAAAACAAAAAAGAGGAAAAATATGTAAGTGAAGATTTAAGTTATAAATTTAAAAAAAAATAAATCCAGCAAATACAATAAGTAATTAAGTACTTTCACTGAAATTTAAACCCGCCCTCCTTAAAAAAAAACTAAAAACAAAAAACAGAAAAGAAACCGACAACTTCTCTTGGCCAATAAAGGATGTAATTGTCTGAGGGAAACAGAAGTGAAAAGGACAAGGTCCCTGGAAGATGAAGAACGACGTAGCAGTTAATTCACTGTCAAAGAATAATGCAATTTATTTACGTACAACAAATGGGGAATTGATACTTAATGAGATTCGGCTTCGAAATACAACGTCCGCGACTCGGAGGAGTTCCTGGGAAATCATTTATTTACAGCCTTGACCTGACAGAGAATTGTCATCTTTTATTATCATGCCTTTGCAAAAAAAAAAAAAAAAAAAAAAAAGACAAACAGGAATACATAGAATATAGGTGTAATCTGGCACCGTAAGAAAACTAAGTTCTTCGGATTCATTAATCTGTATATATATATATATATATATATATATAAATTTATATATATATATATACATACATATATATATATATTATATATAAAATAGTAATAATAATAATGATAATAATACTAGACCTTCTAAAACATTCCTCCAGAAGTACTGTTTGCTTCAATATCTATCTATCTATGTATGTATCTATCTATCTATATATATATACTATATATATCTATCTATGTATATGTATCTATCTATCTATCTATCTATCTATATATATATATATATATATATATAAAGCAAAAATCTGTGGGGGCAAGAATGAATAAAATATAAAAAATGATTTATAGATCATATTTTGGTGCAAACACAGCATGAATAAAACAAGTTTTCATAATTGAAACCGCACTGAAACGAAGGAAGGATGCCCTCGTCATTATTACTATTATTATTATTATTATTATTATTATTATTATTATTATTATATTATAAAATATTGCTGACAATTATAGATTATATTACTGCGGTACTATCATTATCATATTACTTGCTAAGCTACAACTCTAGTTGGAAAAGCAGGATGCTATAAGCCCAAAGGCTCCAACTGGGAAAATAGGAAAAAAGGAAAAATAAAATATTTTAAAAAGAGCAACAGCATTAAAATAAATATCTCCTATTTAAAACTATATGAATTTTAACAAAACAAGAGGAAGAGAAATTAGATAGAATGGTGTGCCTGAGTGTACCCTCAAGAAAGAGAAATCTAACCCAAGACAGTGGAAGACCATGGTACAGAGGGTATGACACTATCCAAGACTAGAGAACAATGGTTTGATTTTGGAGTGTCCTTCTCCTAGAAAAGCTGCTTACCATAACTAAAGAGTCTCTTCTACACTTAGCAAAAGGAAAGTGGCCACTGAACAATTACAGTGCAGTAACCCCTTTGGGTGAAGAAGAATTGTTTGGTAATCTCAGTGTTGTCAGGTATAGTTGCATTATCAGTTAGTAGGAAAAAATAAATTAATTCAACAGTCATTCTCTACCATGCAAAAAATGCAGTGGGACGTAAGATAAGGAAAGCAGCAAAATTACTTTAAAGAGCTCTTGAGTCTTTTAGAGTCTTCTCTAGACCATTGCAATGTTTGCTTTGGCTTGCATCAAACATTTTTGCACGTATGTTCAATTGTGGTATATTTAATGGTATTTTCTCTTTATATACAGTACTGCTTAGATAACAGTATCCAATAAAGTGGAAGTATTGTCTATAAATTAAAGGCGTTCAAGCTGTTACGAATGGCAGTAATAGAAATAATCGTACAGACATATAGACACGCACATACATTACACACAGTGTATACACCTAAAGTTGTACAAATATGCAATTATATATGTATATATATGCATACACATTCACACACATATACATACAGTATATACATATATATACCAGTATATATACTGTACGTGTGTTACAAATACAGTATATATACGTATATATACTGTATGTGTATACTATAAGGAGAGAGAGAGAGAGAGAGAGAGAGAGAGAGAGAGAGAGAGAGAGAGAGAGCATCATCAACACCATTCGCTCTCCTCATGGACCGTCAAGCAACGAGGCTTTTTGGAGCTTTAGGCCTATCAGGCCTATAGACGGCTTCATTATGACCTGGAATTATGACCCCGGTCGGTTGGACTAGGCAGTAAGTGATCGCTGAATTACGGCGATGAGACAAGAACTCCGGATAATCGGTCGCTGCAAGTAGGGCTCACTGTAGGTACGCTCACGCAAGAGAGTACTTCTATCACGCGAAGTATTTGAACTGCCTTTATCGTGGTTTCCAATATCGTTTCTCCTCCAAATGCTCTCTTTATTCCGTTTAACACAACACCTCTCTCTCTCTCTCTCTCTCTCTCTCTCTCTCTCTTTCTTTACGATGCTAGATAATACCTAATAATCTCTCTCTCTCTCTCTCTCTCTCTCTCTCTCTCTCTCTCTTTACGATGCTAGATAATAGGTAATAATCTCTCTCTCTCTCTCTCTCTCTCTCTCTCTCTCTCTCTCTCTACGATGCTAGATAATACCTAATAATCAATTTCTCTCTCTCTCTCTCTCTCTCTCTCTCTCTCTCTCTCTCTCTCTATCAAAATTGGACTTGTATGGTCTCATACATCAGTACTGAAAATGTTTTGTATTAGGGATATAAAGGTCAATCAAAAATAGTTAATTTTTATCGGAAAAATAACCAAAACTTTTTGTTTAAATGCAAAATACAATCACGTGTTTGAATATACGTAGAAAAAAAATATTGTTCGCATTTTTCAATTACTTGCAAGAAAAAAAAAATCTATGATGACATGGTTAATTCACATGATATTTAATTCCCTTTTTTTTTCTTTTCATTTTTACCAGTAGGTATTTGGCATGAATATTAGTTCATTCCACATTACACTGACTTCAAATCTGGGACTGAATAAGCTGTATAAACAGGTTGTCAGAAAATTTTGACCTTGAATAAAAGACTAAAAAAAGGTCATAAAAAACACATGGTTCTTCACCTCCCAAATAATTGAAGCTAATGGCCCTGTCCACAAGGTTATGGTCTTCCTTCCAACATCAATGACCTTAGATGTCAGGATGCCTGAAAACTTTAAATCTTTCTTCCTATTTACAAACTTTGAATAGTACCAAACAATCAATGGAAAATATTAAACATTTCAGCTGTTACAATTAAAAAAAATGTGATTCAATAAATAGAGCTTTTTATCCAGAGCATACGCCAACCCCTATGACCTCATATTCCCGATTTCAACCCTTTAATTTCATAGTTTAAATTTCAAGTGACCAGAAATTGATACACATCTGTTGTTTCCCCAAATCAAATTTCAGCCTGGTGTGTGTGTATGTACTATTATTTTCATTAATGTCATGTGCAACTACCTTTAAAGCCATCGATTTATAGACAGTACCTCCACTTAATTGGATACAGTTATCTGAGCAGTACGGTATACAGAGAAGAGAAAATGCCGTGAAAAATATCAACAAATTAACAAGATACAAAAATGTTTGATGCATTTGAAGATCCGAGATAAGCTTTCTAAAGATAATGATGCTTTGACATCGGTTGGACAAATTAAATAACTGCCTTTCTTCTGTGACACTTCCGAGTTATTCCTCACTTTTAGCACCTTAAGAAATAGATATCTGTTTGAGGCTCAATATGGGGATGGCAAGTTCATCCTTACCAATATTCTTGGGCAGGATATGTTGTACTATGCTATATATTTTTAGATGTATTTCTGAAGCAGAGCTTCCGAGAGCTATTTAACTTTTAAAAAGACATCTTCGTTTTTATGATTGCAAATTGAATTTATTTATATTCTTTATTTATAATAAAAGATATCGGCGTCTATGACCTTCGATCTCATGATGACAAAAAACTCAAAATCCATCAAGCAATCTGTATGTAACTGCCGTGTTCTAGGAGTCTTTTAGTAAATTAATATTCTATACCAAAAGGAACATTCTACTGAGGACTGTCTGTGAAGTAGGCTCCCCTCTGCATAATATTCTCTTAAACATATTATGTATGATTCTTTCTATGAATGAATATTCTACTGAATAAATTCACAAAATATAAGTCTAATTAGCATTCACTAAAAGATATATTATAAAGATATCATTCATGAAATACAATATTCTAAAGATATCTATAAGGAAATGTAAAATCAATAAATACTGTGTTAGAGAAAGCAGTTTCTAAGGGCAGATATCAACCATTATTGATGTTTAACTTTGAATAATTCAAAAGTAACTAATTATTCAAAAGATATATATATATATATATATATATGTAAGTATGTATATGTGTATATATATATATATATATATATATACATGTGTGTATGCATGTATTTTGAGATGGTAGTTAAATCCATGTATACATACACACACATACAACCTCATACGCACACACACACACGTATATATATATATATATATATATACATACATATATATGTCCATGCTTGTGAGTATGCTCGACCGCGCTTAAACTTTCACACATATAAGAACATTCAAACTAGTTCAAGAAAGCTCTTTGCTAACCCCTCATGAACACCACCAGACAAAATCATAAATAAATCCTGTGACTTCAACATTTCTTCTGCCATAATGGTTCTGTCCCTTTACCTTCCAGGTGACCATAATCCAAGTGAGATAAGGTAAGGAGGAGTAAGAAGATACTCCTTCAGGAGCTGAGAAGTAATTCTTTGGTGATTTGAGGAGTGGAGGAGTTAAGTGTACATTCAGCATTTTAGCATGTAGCAAGAGGTTACACCTTCAGGGAGCTAAAGGAATAGATGGAAAAAAGCATAGCAAGTAGGAGGGAGGATATTGAGGTTGAGGAAGGGAGGGAGAACGAGGAAAAGTAGTACGAACCAAAGGATGGCATGTAGGAGAGAGAGGCATGAGGAGGAAATTGGGTAGAAGCTGGAGGGGGTACGAGTTGGGTTGAGGGTGCAGGAGGGATGGGGTTGGGAGGAGAAGGGAGCAGAGGTGAGACATTGTTATCCTCAAGTGAGTTATATATGGCTGTAATTAGGTGCCACCTGGAAGCACCGGTTAACTACCTCATTATCATCTCTCTTCCTCCGCCGTTTGGCCGTGATTTATTGGTTTCCTTTATTCCACTTTTCAGTCGCTTTCTTTGTTTCCTCCTGGGAGCGTCCTCTTCACACCAATCGGTTTTAAACTTTTTGCCGAGGAATTCGACGGTTTTTTTTGTCACAAACCAGCGAAATTTTATATATATATATATATATATATATACATACATACATATATATATATATACATATATATATATATATATGTATATTATTACTTGCTAAGCTATAACCCTAGTAGGAAAAGCAGGATGCTATAAGCCCAGGGGCTCCAACAGGGAAAATAGCCCAGTTAGGAAAGGAAACAAGGAAAAATAAAAATTTAAGAAGAGTAATAAGATTAAAATAAATATCTCCTTTATAAACAATAAAAACTTTAACAAAACAAGAGGAAGAGAAACAAGACAGAACAGCGTGGCACAGTGTACCCTTAAGCTAGAGAACTCTAACCCAAGGCAGTGGAAGACCATGGTACAGAGGTGTGTATATACATAAAAGGTTATTTATTCCAGCAAATTTTGTTCCTACTGGATCTCCCATTCTCTCTCTATAACCTAACCACCATCCAAGCAAATGTAACGATAACAACATTCCAAAAGTATGAGTAACCTAGAAAGCAAGATATAATGTACTATGACCGAAATTGAAAAAATAAAAAAAACTTTCATATATATTTTCAAAATTAATCAGTTTTCAAAAGTGTCTGAGTAGCCTTGAACAGTAAATATAAATGCAGATCATGGACAAAAATATTAACCATCAACTGCATGACAAATCAGAGAGCAATAATAATGAAGTTGTAACGTTCTCCAATATGGAAATCCCTTTAACTTTGTGAAGATTTAATTTGATTACATTCATGTAACGAAAAAAAAAAAAAAGCTTCCCGAACTTAATTACGCAAACCGATACAATCATGAACCACCTTTCCAACGTATGTAGGGTATCCCGAAACGTACATCAATTTGCATGAAAACAAAAACACTCCGTATATCCGCAAATACATAAGCTTAAAGCAAGTAAACAAGTGGCCTCGGTCTGGCACCTGCTAACGAGCTACATCCGGGCTATTAGTAATGACTAATTGGTATGGAAGAGAAATTAATGACGCCAGAAAGCATAACAGTGGCGGTCATTACCAAGAATTTTTATTTACACAAAACAAGTGAACTCGAGCATAAACGTACGCACGTACACACAGCTAGATGCACACCTGGAATTATTACAATGAGATGATCGATGTAATGGTCATATTAATGTCGATATTTAGTCCACAACCAAAATAGGTCGGAGAGAGAGAGAGAGAGAGAGAGAGAGAGAGAGAGAGAGAGAGAGAGAGAGAGTAGTCATAGATCAACATTCACCTCAAAAATTACGAAAAATCTCCCAAAATATATTAGGAAAAATATAGGAAATTCTGGGTCTTAATAAATTCCACCACAAGCTTTCTTCAAAATTGTAAATATCATAATTATTATAATCATTGTAGTTGTTTTTGCTGTTGTAATTCCAAAAACATTAACGAAAGATTATGATATTCTTAATGATGCGCAACAAAAATGCAGGAAAATCCATGAAACATTATATAGTCAATAATAATAACAACAACCCAACAACAAAGTTTATTAACTTAATCACTACCGATTGCCCTTAAAAACAAGAGTTGGAATAATTACACGCTGGTCGAATATTTTATAATAGTAACTTCCAACTGATATCCGACAGAATTTCTGTTATTGTTAATTGATATAAAACACAGTATTGTTACGTATTGACCTTTATCAAAATAATGGTAAATGCTTTTTAGAAGCGTCAATTTTTTTCCATAAGTGAGAAGAGAATGGTTTGATTTTTTAAAGGAAGGAGATCCGGAGATTTTGCAAAAAAAAAAAAAAAAAAAAAAAAAAAAAAAAAAAAAAAAAAAAAAAAAAATATATATATACATATAAATATATATATATATATATATATATGTATATATATATATATATATATATGTATATATATATACAGTATATATATATATATATATATATATCATAAACAAAATGAAAGTTGAGTTTTCAGAAATTTTTATTTCTAATTTATAAGCACATCTTTTTGTCTGTATTTCTATCTGTAAAAACACTTTCAATCAAATATTTTAAAACAAGTTATTTAAACAGCTACTGAGCCTTTCGATATTTAAATAAACTAGTCTTTTGATTTTTAACTACCTTACGAAATAATTTTTACCATAAATATCAAAATTTCAATACTGCTCAACAAGCCTAATAGATATAACAATTCACTATACTTTGTTTTTCAAAGTGCCTTCAAATACTACTAGCGAATTTCAATTGTCTCTTTATTTCTATGTGCAATAATATCAATCATGGAGCATCAATCTAATACTCGCATGAAAATTTTTATTTCAGGACTACTTTATTATTTATAGTGATACCATTAATGTTCAATAATGAAATTAATAGGTTATTAGCAATTTAAGGACAACCTAATATTTTTATTGTTGACTTATTCTTACATTATAAAGATACTTTTCCATGTTAGTCTACTAGGCTATGGATCAATAATAAAACAAGACAGGTACAGCCCAGAGTTTCCTCAGGGGTACGAATTGTTATATATATATATATATATATATATATATACACACATATATATATATATATTTTTTTTTCTTTAGAAATATTTTCTTAATATTTTATTGAGAGGAGTGAAGTACTGAATACTCGCTACACTTTCACTTTATTTTCTACGAATACTGTCTTGAACTTTCCGTGGAGACAAGAATAAGACAAAAAGAAATTCCCGGATCCTAAATAAATACTCTCAACACATTCTTTAAAAAAGTTTAGAACACTGAAATATTAAATGTATTTTTTTGCTCACAAGAAAAAAATCGTCTCGGAAAAGAAAAGATTTTGCTTTAGGTATCTATGTCTTTATATTTCTCCCTTCTGCTATTTCAGTTTTCACCCAGAGACAATAATAAGAAGGCTGCGGTTGCATCCCCGATATCCTGTTTGTATCCCAAATACCCCAAACTGCGTCTTGCGTTACATTTTTACGTCGTTACTGACGAAACGAGAGAACCCATCACTATGCTAAGAATAAAATAGCTGTTTGTAGTTTTTTCGTGTGCATGAATGTATGTGAAAAATATGAATAAGAAATTTTTGATATATGCCTTCTAAAAGAGAAAAATGAGTTTCATTACTATTTTTAGAAGTACAAAGAAATACACCATTGGTTGAATCATGAAATTGTCAATAAGTTAAAAAGGCTACAAAGGTCAACTTTTTTACAAAGTCATTTAATTTCACCCTGGTTAGAACGCCACAGATACATGCAACCACTTTTATATATATATATATATTATATATATATATATATATATATATATATATACACAGTATATATAAATATATATATATATATATATATAAAAAACATATATATATATATATATATATATAGGCTTTCACTCTGGTAAGATTATTTTTTTTTCTATTGGTCCTTGATGCTTATGGTGGCGTAAACCCAAAAGGTATTTTTTTTTTTTTATAAACATAGGTGATTTTTAGCTCATGAATTATCTGCTATTTTTACAAATTATTAAGAGGTTCTCTTTGCACTTGTTGGAGAATTCATACTGTTTCTCCATTGGGTAAATGTGTTAATGGTAGCGCTAACCTTGAAGATTAACAAACAAATTCCCTAACCTCCATTATTATTATCGAAAGTTTCTTGCAAAACATCTAAATACATATGCTAAAGGTAATCATCTGTTCTTTAGTTTGCACCTTGGCTTTCACAAAGGTCTTGGATCATGTGACACCTTTCTTAAAATTTCCAATACTGAACAGATAACCTTTGATTGGGGTTAGAAAGTTTGTATGAGTGGCCTTTTCAAATCATTTACACATTTTTGGTTTGGCCTTTAAAACTAGCTTGCTGCATATGCAGATGATGCTACTCTCTTTGTATCAGTACTTTCTCCTGAATACAGACTTGTGGTTACTGAATCTAGCTAAAATTAGTGTGGTGTAAATTATGGGCGATAAAGTTGAACCATAACAAGGATTGCAGATTTACCTTCGAGAAACATATATTTTCTTCAATTGCACAAATAATTGACATATTGAGAAAGTATTCAAGAATTTTGGTGAACAAGCCATCCACAGAAAATGCTTTCATTCTTTCATTCTGCTGTTTTGAGTATTGGTCTCCTGTCTGGTCTCCAGCTGCCAACTCTCATCTTAATTTGCTTGGACAAAAAACTAGTGATTAATCTTTGACAGATGGAGGTTAGACTTTGACAAAGTCCTTCAATTAGCTCTTTGTGTATGTTGCATAAGATTTTTCATAATTGTAACCATCCTTCACATTTCATCTTCCCAGATTGTAGCATCCAGTCTTCCTGTCTTCAGTCTTCTAAACTTGTAGCTGAATCGGTGCAATTTAAGAATTTAAACTTGTTGCTAATTCTTTTTTTGAACATGTTGATATTGTCTCGTTTCATTTTTTACATAAGACTTTAATGTTATGAAACATGGTATATTCTATACAATATTATTTATCAATTATAGTCTGTTTGTTACTTCTCTATTTCCTCTTTGTAACAGATCTGCTTTCTGTATTTGACCCCTTGGGCTTGCAGCATTATGCTTTTCCAATTATGGTTGTAACTTCTCTTGTAATAATAATAATAATAATAATAATAATAATAATAATAATAATAATAATAATAACAATAATGATAATAACAATTTACTCTGCTAGCAACATATTCTATCAGACATTTCACCTGAATTACAGCCACTTTAAAGTGTACTAAACATCCTCTTGTCTATACCATACACTCTCCACACCTTCACATTGCCTCTCGATCAGTTAAGTCATAATCCCTTTCCTCGGCCCATGTATACCACATATTACTTTTCCTCTTTCTTTTAAACTTTTTTTTTCACAAACGACACCTGTCCAGGCACCCTAGTCCAAACTTCCCCAATCAAAAATGTTTCCCTTCCAAAATATACTAAGTGATGTTATACCCCTATGATGATTACAGTCACCGTTATCGTCTTTACCTTTGCATAAAAGAACATATTGTTTTTATCACCAATTCCCTTGGACACATGAACATATTCCCTAAGCCAAACATACATAACCCTAATAAAAAGCGCAATTTTATTCGGAAATCCTCCGTAGAAATATATACTGTTCTCATCCACATTTCAGTATAATACAGGGGACCGTAATTTTATCCTACTTTGTTATTCTCTTTTACATGTTGATGACCCTAATATCACTACTTTACGCCAATATATCCGTTTTTAAAACGGCAAATGCCTGGCAACATTTATTACAGGATTTTTACCGTTTTTACAGATAATTTCTAACAGTGTACCATCCCTATCTCACCATTATCACTATATTGCAGCATCTCCCATGCAATCTCATCAACTCACTGCGCCCTTCCTTTCCACAACATCTTGATCAATTTTCTTATTTCCTCAAGTCCTTTCCATAAGTATTTTCAACATTTCACTAATAATTTTAAGGCTTGCATGATTCAGCTATAGCTTTCTTACATCTTCCACATTAAGCAAATCTTGAAAATTTTCAATCCATTGACTTGAAAACTGCTCTCACATCTGTAAATATAATTCGACATGCACCTTTTATTCTGTGATCCAATTGTACAATCATATGTTTCTCTGCGTTTAGGTTATGTAACAAAAACTTATTATTTACTTTAAATTTCTGTTTAATTTTCTTCTCCGTTGTTGTTACTTATCCTTATTTATTCTTTTATTTTATCCTAGACTATCTTATCCATCCACATGTATGCTTGCACCTACTATTCTAATC
>NC_090745.1:107085228-107092728 GCF_036898095.1 Palaemon carinicauda | reverse complement strand
TATATATATATATATACACGCTCGCTAACTTACACAATTCTATCATAATCCTTATAAAATATATGGAATATCATTTTGTACCAACACTAACTGAAAAAAAATATCATAGGTCAGACACGGCATTGAAAAATCTCTAATGGAAACGCATAATATAGTTAATTGGATAGATTCGGTAATAATTAGCCTCCATTTTATTAAATCATGACCGCAGTATGAAATTATCTAAATATGATTTTGTAACCAAATGTCTTCCGAAAAGGCGATTGGACAAAGCTATGGTAGATTGGACGCCTTTGGGATGCTTAAGAATAACTAATTGTCTCAAATTATTATATATAGTAATTCTATCTATTGATAGGTACGCATACATTATAGTTAAATTTCAGTTTGTGTGTGAATACATATACAGTATATACCTCTTCAAAATACATCTATCTTTCGTGAAGGGGGAGTTTAGTATCCTGATTACCTTCCATTTACCCAAGATTGTATTCATTTACAGTCTGAGAGTGAACCTAATCTAAGCGTTCATAAGCCATAATATGTACTATAGTACTTAGAAAAGACTAACTTTCCCGGTAAACTAGGTACTATAGTCCATTTCTTTTATCGAGACAGATTTGCACCGACTCGCAGCGATGTCCTTTTAGCTCGGAAAAGTTTCCTGATCGCTGATTGGTTAGAATTACCTCGTCCAACCAATCAGCAATCAGGAAATTTTTCCGAGCTAAAAGGGCACCGCTGCGAGTCGGTGCAAATCTGCATCGCTAAAAGAAATTGACTATAGTTTACAGGGACAGTAAGGCAGTGTTACAGTGGAATCTATCATACCGAAGCTTAGCTCAAAATCAGTGGAGCACTGCCGTGGCAAGACCCAATAGTATTACTGAATAACCACTATACTCAACGCACTGAGAAAGGGCTGGTATGGGAGGGCAGCTAGTTTTAATTAGATTTCCCCATTTTATGCCATAACCCACAGATAACCGGCTTGCCCTCTTTCTCCAACCATTCTCAACTCTACCTTCTGGCTCTTTCTTTCACTCCCCCCCCCTCTCTGTTTCTATATAAATTGGTGTATTTCCGAAAGTGTATCCGAAATTATTCTACCTTCTGCTCCAAACCTCCATTGAGGTAAAATTCAAGGTGTTTTCTGTATAAAGGTCAACCCTAATCCTAAAAGTGTACCATACCTTGGAACAAATATATATTCCTCCAAATCCAATGCTCATTTGCCAAACTTGCAACTACAAACACTATGACTCCCCCCATATACTCAAGTGATGGATGTTTTTCCTGTTTCAGGATAGCCATATGGCTACCTTCATTACCAAGCTAAAGTATTTATCGACAACACGAACGGCTATTTCTTGGAGGAAAGGCAACTATTAAAATAGAGAAAGAAAGAAAGAGACAGACAGAGAGTAAGGGGGGGGGGGGTTGAAGACCAGGCCAGAGGGAATAATCCACTTCGAACCAAGTGCATTCACCTTTCGGTCGTTTATCGCTGCGTTTAGTATATATAACCAATATATATATATATATATATATATATATATATACATATATATATGCATACACATATATATAAGTATACGTGTGTGTGTGTGTGTTGGTGTTTGCTGTGTGATTATGGAGAGAGTGAGATAGAGAACTCCAACACCGTCTACACCTACTTTCTGGATATCCAATTAAGCCTTTTTAACACATCTCTCTGTGAAATCCCAAATTGAACAAAGAGATTTTCATGGCATTTTTGCAGTAGTGGAGCTTTAACGGAATTGATCATAATGAGAAATAGATGTTAGGAGGAACTTTTATGGCCGGGAGATCAGTAACTAGCTCTCTCTCTCTCTCTCTCTCTCTCTCTCTCTCTCTCTCTCTCTCTCTCTCTCTGTTCGTGACGACCTAAAGTAATTTCTTCGGCACACGGCATTGCTGATACTGGTCCTTAGATCTCAAGAGAAAAAGGAACAAAGCTGGTAGATAGATCCATATGGTGAAGGAAAAGAGAAAAAAAATGCGTCACAAGTTACCTTTGTTCATTCCGAAAAAAATTAATTGTTAATTAATATGATTCTGATTAATTGTTTTTAACTTTAACATGGTGAATCATGCAGAGAGAAAGCAACCAGTAATATGATTAAATAAAGATTGAAGTATATAATATCAATTAGGTGTAGTAAATTATAAGGTGATGAAATATTCTTTCAAATTTTTCGATATTCTTCTGTAATTTTCTTAGTAATAAAACAATAACTTTCAAAGGAAAACCAACAAAGTCAAAACTTTTGCAATATCACAGAACTAAAATAAAAAGACTACAATATTCCCACCAAATTCTAAAAAAGAGGATCAAATTACACACACACACACACACACACACACACACACACATATATATATATATATATATATATATATATATATATATATATATATATATATATCACCATCATCCACATCAGCCTTAGCTAATACACTACAAGGGCCTCAGATATGTCTTTTCACTTGCAGCTGTTTATAGCGTTTCTATGCCAATCTTTACTCGCTAATTTTCTTACTCGTCAATACATGGTCTTCTCTACCTCACCTGCTTCGGTTGAAATCTCTAGGGACCCACTCTGTTATTATCAATGTCCATCTGTTATCTGCCATTCTCATTCTATGTCCAGCCAATGTCCAATTCTTTTCTTACATGTTGTTGGAATATCCTCTATTTTACTTTGCTCGCGTATACATGTTGCTCTTTTTCTGTTTCTAGTGTTATTCCCATACCTATTCTTTCCATTGCTCTTTGAGTTGTAACTAGCTTATATTATAAGGCTTTAGTAAGGCTGTAAGTTTCTCATACGTAAGTTAATACAGGTAGGACCATCTGATTAAATATTTTCCTCTTTAGAGAAAGAGAGAGTGGCATTTTACTTTTCATAATCTCGTGTTATTTACAAAAAACTCTCCATCCCAAGATTATCCTTCTATTAATTTCAGTCTCATGACCTGGGGAAACACTTATGGTCTGCCCTAACTTCTTATATTCATTTACAATCTCAAGGTTCACCCGTAACCGTTATTCCTTGTCTGCATTTTCATTACTGCTGAAGTTTTGATAGAATCAAAAGTTGTCTCATAGTCTATAAGTGTCATAAATTGTGTTTATCATATTCTCTTGAATTTTCCATTGGCTGTTTAATTACATGGATATGGTCTGTTGTTCAATATCTGCTTCTAAAGCCTGCCTGCTCTATTGGTTGATTAAAGTCTAGTTGTCTGTCTCTTTGGCATACTATGATCTATGTAAATATTATATATTCCTGAGAGTAAACTTATTGGATGGCAATTTTTCAGGTATTTTGTGTCTCCCTTTTTGTGAATTAGTATAATGATAGTGTTTCTCCAAGCTCTCATTAATGATCATAAGTAGTTAAACTCATTGTTCTGGTTTGGCACTAATCCATCTTACACTTCAATGTTTACTTTATCGTGTCCTTTTCTACTACTAATCCTTAGCTCTGTCTTTCAAATATTCACCTTCTATGCTTTCCTTTCCAGGTATCTATTCCACGATAAAAATATTTCTTATATTTCTTGTTCTTCTTCTGAGTTTGCTATAATGGCTATATTGTAACAAATCTAAACTGAGAGATTGATTTTGTCCTTGATGCCACATCTACCAGTATCCATATTTGAATACCTTACTTTATAACACATGAATCAACAAATGCGTTTTTTTAAATTTTTTAACATTTTTGCTGAACATAAGCATTCACATATTGTGATTATAATTCTATTTGTACAGGTAAATAACATGAGAAATCTCATTTGTAAACTTGGCAATTGTTTCGGAAGACGCTGCCACTCTTGACGTTTCCTTTGAGAGGCAATATGTAGATGGGCCAGGCCTATCAAACCACATATTTAAAGGATTTATCTCTTAACCTACTGTTTCGACAACCTAAAATAAACTCCACCGTTCAGTCTAGCTGAAAACTCAAGCTAGTTGTAAGTGGACAGAGAGTGGGGAATTAATTTGAACTAGAGGGAAGACAAAGATTATAGGCATAGTGGGTGAGGTTTAAAGGTTTAAAGATCGGTTGGTCATGAATGGCAGAGGCAAGGGAGTGGCATTGACCTAGCAGGACAGTGCCCTTGAGGCTGACCATTTATCCATATGATAAGCATCCAAGGCCCCTCTCCATCAAAGATAGGACCAGGGAGGCTATGGATCCTGATGACTCAGGAAGTAGATTTATAGGTTCCCACAACACCTCCCCCTCCTCTTAGCAGACAAAGATAGTGAGGTTTAAGACACTACAAGAAACTATCGAGTTTGAGCAGAACGCCAGACAGGGACGTTTCCGATAGACCACCACAATCATACTACCATCGTTATTACTATAATTATTACTAGCTAAGCAACAACCTTAGTATGAAGAGCAGGATGCTATAAGCCCAAGGGCTCCAACAGAGAAAAAAATAGCCAAGTGAAGAAATGAAATAAGGAAATAAATAAAATACAAGAGAGGTAATGAAAAATCAAAATAAAATGCTTTAAGAATAGTAACAACATTAAAAGATATCTTCCATATATAAACTATAAAAAGAGACTTGTCAATCTGTTCAACATAAAAACATTTGCTGCAAGTTTGAACTATTGATGTTCCACCCATTCAACTACCTGATTAGAAAGATGATTCTACAACTTGGTCACAGCTTGAACACTGTGCAGTATTGAGTCTCATGATTAGAGAAGGCATAACTATTAAAATTATTATAATTCCACGATACGAGATACAATGGTGATTTTTCTAAAAGAAATCTTTTAAAGAATGCAACATTAAATTATTTATGGCGATGATTATAGAAATGATTACCAGTAATTTTCGGTTGAAGGATAAAATCTCGACGGACATAACGTCGACGGACATAATGTCGCCGGTCAGAACGTCGACAGACATAATGTCGACAATTGTACAGGTAGGACAATATGTCGACGATTTTCTTCTTTTATTTAGTTATCTTATATCCAGTTTTCTTCTTACTCTTTCATTCATTAATAATAATAAATGTTAAAATGGTAGTTCCTAAATAAACAAACTTTACAGTGATCGTATATTATTGAATCACAAGATGGCTTAATTGTAGAGCTATAAATTTATTAGTTACAAAAAATATAATAAACAAAGGACTGTACACCCAACGACTGGATTTTTCGCCCGAAACATTGGCCAAAATGAAAAAAAAAAAACACCCATAAATATTAGCATCTGGATATATATTCCTTATACTATTAATAACAGCTCTTTCGAAATCAACACTGATTGAGGTTGGGTTCAGATTACGGTTTTTAAATGAACTCGTAAGATTGCTCATCTTTTTTTTGCTAGTAAGGCAATAAATTATTGGTAGTGTTTTGTTATTCGTAACAATTGTCCTACTTGTACAATTGTCAACATTATGTCTGTCTACGTTCTGTCCAGCGCCATTATGTCCATCGACATTATGTCCGTCGACATTTTGTCTGCATACCCAATTTTCAGTATCTCGTAAAACTGTCGTTATTTCGATTCCAAGATATTTTCGAGTATTATTATTATTATTATTATTATTATTATTATTATTATTATTATCATTATTATTATTATTATCATTATTATTATTATTATTATTATTATTATTATTATTATTATTATTATTATTACTACTTGCTAAGCTACAACCCTAGTTGGAAAAGTAGGATGCTATTAGCTCAGGGGCTCCAACAGGAAAAATAGGCCAATGAGGAAAGGAAACAGGGACAAATAAAATATTTTAAGAAAAATAACATTAAAATAAATATTTCTTATATAAAATATAAAACTTTAACACAACAAGAAGAGGAATAAGATAGAACAATTGAGTAATTGAAATCGTATCCTAAAACGATATATAATATCCATGTAATATCTCATTGTGATTGATATGATATTCTTTATATATGTAATCTTAATGTCGAACTCTCAAAATCAACTGAATTGAAATAAATATATGGAAATCAAGAACAAACTGTGTTCTTGAAACACACTGACTTGACTGGAAAATTCCCGATAGACCTTCGGGAAGCATGCATAAATAAATTCACTGTCGTACATAATTTCTACAGTTATAACCAAGCTTAATTATTTATTTGACCTTTGACCTATAATCCTACTGACCCTTAAATCCACCAGATGTAACCTAATATAGAATCCCCATCACACAGAGATAATATATAAAAACTTATTCCATAATTAGACGTCAGTATTCATAAACTTTTGTAACGAAAGCACATGCATGGGATAGAACAGACAGGCAAACAGAGCTATAGGCCAGTTAATAAGTCTGCCAGATATCCGGGACGTTAAACCAGGTAACATTAAAAAAGTCTAGGAATCATCAATGGCTTAAGGAATTACATTTTAATTAGAAATATTCAAACTATTTCGTGCAAATCTATCCAATGAATTTTAATTTGAAATTAGTGAAAGTTAAACAGGACATTGATTTCAAACTATTAAATCATGAAATATTGACCAATATTACAGAAGAAAAAACAATCACGAATAATAACAAAAAATAATAATAACGCATTTTGAACAGCAAATAACTAACAAATATAAAGAAAGTAACTTCACAATTAAAACAAGAACAAAAGGGACTACATTTTATCAAGTGAACAAAAAACTACCCAAATTGCTTTGGTGTTTGAATGTGCAGCGATTATTTTTAGCACGTCTATTTTTTCATAAAATAGAGCACAAACTAAAAAGAGGTCAGGAATTTTCGGCTAATTCTCGAGAGTTAAAATATCATAAAAGAAATTAGAACAAATAACTTGTCGTCATTAAGTCCTGAGGTGGCATCCGGCAATGATCCCATTTAGCCTTATGTGTCATTAACGGAAAACCATTACTGCCGGCGGAGAGAGAGAGAGAGAGAGAGAGAGAGAGAGAGAGAGAGAGAGAGAGAGAGAGAGAGAGAGAGAGAGGTTGCAAGGAAAAATAAGTTACGTTTTTATCATCTGTCGTTATTTGACTGAAGAATTTACAGATTTAAAAGAGAGAGAGAGAGAGAGAGAGAGAGAGAGAGAGAGAGAGAGAGAGAGAGAGAGAGAGAGAGAGAGAGAGAGGGTTCATCAGTGGTTATTTGACTAATGAATTTATATCTATAAAAGAGAGAGAGAGAGAGAGAGAGAGAGGAGAGAGAGAGAGAGAGAGAGAGAGAGAGAGAGAGAGAGAGAGAGAGGCTGCAGGGAAAAATATGTCTGCTTATTTTGTCATTTATAAATTCATAATATATAAACCAATCATCACCCATCACGTGATTAAACAATCGGTGATGAGTTTATCCTTTCTGGATGAAAATACCTTCGCACATAGAAAAAGGAATACAGAAATGGAGTAATCATAATTGCTACCTTCTTTCAACCTCTATTGAGGTCAATCAGTGTTGAGTGCTACGAGCTGTCCCATACTAAGTCAA
>NC_090745.1:107075228-107080228 GCF_036898095.1 Palaemon carinicauda | reverse complement strand
GAGTTCAAGTGGAGCTTCAAAACTTTTATTTCCCTCTACTGGTCCCTACTTTGTTCCAACCTAAATTCTCTGTATTCAAACCGTCGGAAGTTATTGAAAGTGAGAGCCCATACAAAAAAAAAGAGTTCTAGAAATTAATCTCAACATGGCAACAAACACGGTTAAATTTAATAACACACCTGATGGTTTGGTACAGTGATCTAACAATTGTAATTGCGTTCCGAGCTGAGCTGAAAAATACTATTATTATCATTATCAATTTAACTAGCATAGATGGAAAAGGAAAAACACAACATAGTCATGCTAAAGAAATAAAACTAAACATAAACGGGAAATGAATATATGTAAATGTATATGTATATGTATATATATATATATATAATATACATATATATATAATGTATATATAATATATATATATATACATATGCATATATATCTAGTACATATAGCCTATATATGTGCACAGTATATATATATATATATATATATGTATGTATATATATATATATATACACACACACACACATATATATATATATATATATATATGATATTCATACAATAAATAACAAAGTATCCTACATCTTCAAGGTCGGCCACAAAATAGGTAATAAATACTCTCTAAAGCACAAAACAATCTAAGATATACTTTTCATAACAATATATTACCAATATTGTTCCAACCTATACGAATGACCTTTTAGATTTTATTTTCGTTTCTAACTTATTTTGTTTTTTTTATCTAGCTGCATGGTCGGACTACTACGATCATGAATTTAGAGAGTAAAAAGTCCAAATATTCTTTTCGTTTCAATCCACTTATTAATAAAATGTATCCTATTTATTTCCGAGTATTCCCCTACGTGTTTCCATCAAAGCCTTCTAATCTTCAAACTAATTACACTTTTCCTTCTCCCTGTTTCCCCTACAGGTAATTAACACATGAAATCCACAATTTCCTAGTCACATTTCTGCTACCGTTCTCTTTGCAGGCCTAGCAAAAGGTCAGCTCAATCGATAACTACACGTTGTTTAGTACCACTGAGGTCCACACCAGCCCACCTTTGCATTCCCCTGTCCCTTTACTTTTACTTACGACCCCTATTATGACCAACGGCTCAATCTACCATGAGGCTGTCTTCCTTTTAACAGCAACAACAATAATAGCAACCAGTAGATTTCTGAAGATATCCAGCTAACAGACAAATAGACAAACTGATAAGTCATAATCTGCTGGGTAAAATAATGAGCAATATCGCCACATTAAAATATCTCAAAAAGTTGACACGACCTCCAAACACCGAGAAGTTTAGTTCTAACAAGTAAGAATTTTTAAAGAAAATCCTGTGGATTTTACACCATATATATACATACATATATATATATATATATATATATATACAATGTAAGGAAAAGACCAGGTACCAAGCGCTTTCGTACCCTGAAGAAGTGTACATAATACACGAAAGCGCTTGGTACCTGGTCTTTTCCTTTCCTGTTTCCTGTGGATTTTACACCATATATACACACACACACACACACACACATATATATATATATATATATATACTGTATACATATATATATATATATATATATATAAAACTACTAGCTAAGCTACAACCCTAGTTAGAAAAGCAAGATGCTTACAACAGAAGTGCTCCAACAGGGAAAACACCCCAGTGAGGATATGAACTAAGGAAACAGATATAATAGTGTGCCCCAGTGTACCCTCAAGCAAGAGAACTCAACCCCCAAGACAGTGAGAGATCATGGTACAGAGCGTATGGCACAACCCAAGACTATATAACAATGGTTTGATTTTCGAGTGTCCTTCTAGAACAGCTGCTTACCATAGCTAAAGAGTCTCTTCTGCCCTTACCAGGAGGTAAGTAAGCCACTGAACAATAACAGCGCAGTAGTTAACATCTTGAGTGAAAATTTTATCGGTTATCTTAGAGTTGTCAGGTGTATGAGGAAAAAGAAAGATGTGTAAAGAATATGCCAAACTATTCAGTGTATGTGCAGGCAAAGGGAAAATGAGCCGTAACTAGAGATGGATACAATATAGTAACTATCTCGCCAGTCTAAGGGCCCTAATATCGCCAGCGGTAGTATCTCAAACATAAACAGACGAAAATGGGATGTGTAAAATATTTCAACTATTTAACCTTAGGAAAAATAGATCTTACAAAATGAAAAGAAAAAAACCGTAAAAATGTTGACAGCAGATCTTATCTCGGTCTGTTGCGAATCGAACAATACACACCAAAGCCTCAACCTATGAATAATCTCTAAGTCGATTTACAAAAATGAGTGGGGTTATTGAGAACCCGCTATTATCCTCGACTATAATTTACTAGCACAATGACACTGGTATAGTGCGTGGGTGGCCACGTGTATTATCAAATACAATAGTCCACCGACACTAAAGATCATAACATTTTCAGAGTGGAGAGTGCGCTAGATTCAATAACGTAAAAGGAGAGAAATGTAACTCTAGATGCTGATTTTAAACAGCTTTGACACTATATGCCTCAGGGGAGGGAAGATTCTAGAATCTAGCATTGGTTGTGTTATTCTTCGAAATGAAGTATCTCATAGATATGTGAGACCAGCCATCTTTTTTTTTTTTTGGGGGGGGGGCAATGCCCCGTTACATGCTTTTTTTATTGTCAGGAACGTAAGGATTTGTGAAATAAATTCCAACATCTAGTTATAAACATATTTAAATGATTTAGGTGAGCGAGTATCTACCACTGAAATGGGATATTAGACTACGAAAAACCTTCAAGAATGATAAAGAAAAAAATTCTATACAAATTATTTAAACATTAAAGAGTGGTAACATATCTTCCCAGACGGGGTTTTTATCTGAAGCCAAATTAATTACGAGCGTTCATGTGTTTTATACCTGGGCAATTGAGAAAAGTTTCCTGACATTCTGACTTTAATCCACAACAAACGTTTGATTAAAGAGTAAAATCCCAAGGGTTTGCAAAGTTTGACTCGTCAAACTCACTAAATATTGTATTTAAAGAAAAACTTCGCAAAAACATTTTTACTGAGGAGAGAGAGAGAGAGAGAGAGAGAGAGAGAGAGAGAGAGAGGCAGGAGCACAATGCTGGTAAGGATGAAGTTTGGCCTAACTATTATTCAGAAGCTGCAGAAACTGGTGAAGATCTTGAATGTTATAACTGAATTATAAGTATCGATTGTTGAAAATGTGGAAAGTGATTAATCATGTAAATGTACGAGAGAGAGAGAGAGAGAGAGAGAGAGAGAGAGAGAGAGAGAGAGAGAGAGCGGGGGGGGGGAGGGGTTCGAGACGTTAAAACTTCTTATCTTTTCTTTTTTCTTTACAGAAGAAACAAGTTCTGATAGTATTGAATTTTCTTTGGTCAACTGATCGTGTATATATGTGTATACTCTGTATATCAAAGAAAGAGTTGCTGTTCTTTGGTACACTCAGTTTGTTGACCTAGTTAAGAATTGATTAATTGATCCCTAAACTGTCGATCAGTTGACCAAAAAAAAATCCAATACTATCAGAAGTTATATGTTTCTTCATAAAACTTCTGTAAAGAAAAAAAGAAAAGATTAGAAGTTTTAACGTCCCGAACCTCTCTCTCTCTCTCTCTCTCTCTCTCTCTCTCTCTCTCTCTCTCTAAAAGAATATTTTTTGCAAAGTTTTTCTTTGAATACAATATCTACTGAGTTTGAGGAGTCAAACTTTGCTAAACCCTCGGGATTTTACTCTTTGATCAAACGTTTGTTGTAGATTGAAGTCAGAATGTCAGGAAACTTTTCTCAATTGACCAGACATAAAACACATGAACGCTCGTAATTAATTTGGCTTCAGATAAAAACTCCGTCTGGGAAGATATGTTACCACTCTTTAATGTTTAATCAATGTATAGGGTTTTTTTTTTTATTATTCTTGGAGGTTTTTCGTAGTCTACTATCCCATTTCAGTGGTAGATACTCGCCTTAAATCATTTAAATATGTTTATAACTAGATGTTGGAATTTATTTCACAAATCCCTACGTTCCTTACATAATGAGGATGACAAATAAGAGGGCATTAAGAATGACAGAATGAGTCCCTAGAGATTGCAAAAGAAGCAGAGGAAGGAAGAGAAAACGATGGACTGACAAACTAGGAAAATTCGAGGTGTAAACTGGCATAGAAAGGCCACTGTGTCGCACAGGTTTCATAAAAGCACATACAATGTAATGCTATTGCTTTTTTATCTCTCGCTCGCTCTACACTGATAATAGAACAACCTGTTTTAAGCTTACCATTCTACGTTTAAGATTGTTTGTATTTTTGTAACATTCTTGCTCTCAACTGTTGGTATATAAACACATTATCTGTTGAATAAACTTTACTTAAATTCACATCGCCTATCAGTTAGAACCTAACAGTTACCTAGCCACGTTGGTGATCACCAGCATGGCTACTCCTCACCGCCTTTTTTCACCCACCCATTCGTCCAAACCTTTTTACAATGCCTGCCCTCCACTCAACCTGGCTCTTCAGCACACACCGTCTCAACGAATCGGCCACCCTTTGCCAGTGGAGAAACGTTTACACTGGTTCCAGCGCACCGAAGTTCAGTTTTGCATCAAGGGCATGATTTACTCAAGAAGCAAGTAAACTATTCTTCTCAGAAACTATATCCTTGCGGTGATCCCCTAAGACACTTTTCCAGAAATCTCCGATCGGCTTGGTTATCAAGAGAGTACGACGGCCTCAAAAAATACCTCCTAGTGCAGTACTCACCATTACTAGCCACCCATACAACTAAGCTTTTTCAGCTCTATCAACAGCTGTTCAGGAAATAACCAGTATCGCTTGCTTGCAACCTGCAGACGACAGTTCTCCTCAGAAAGTGAACCTACTTTGTGCCCTTTGGGTACAGCGTCTACCTGAACTTGTAGACACCGCCATTCCCGATGTCGATGCCTTGCCCATGAAGGACCTGATGACTAAA
>NC_090745.1:107068021-107070521 GCF_036898095.1 Palaemon carinicauda | reverse complement strand
AATGACAAGTAATGAATGAAACATAGAATATTTTAACATCAGTAACAAGTCACAAGTCAACCTATTCAACATGGAAAAAAAAAAAATTACACCAACTTTGAACTTCTCAAGTTACAGCAATCGAACTGCCAGACTAGGAAGATCATTCCCCAATCTGGCCACAGCTGGAATAAAACTTCTAGAATACCGCGCAGCATTGAACAATTCCGTTCTATTGATGATAACGTTCATTCGACGGCACTCGGGCCTCGTTGTGACCCTTTGTCACTGGTAAATCCATAGCATACAGCTTTTCATAACGACTTCCAAACACCAACGATGAAAAAGGGCAGAAGGCATTTGAACAGCCGAGCAAACAGTTCGGGGCGTCATCTATTTACGAAACACCAGGCCTGGCACATCCGGTGTCATTTCACCATTATTGTATTAAAGTTTATTAAATGGATTTTTTTTCGAGTTTCATTTTGACAGCACATTTCATAATGAGATGCAATGTCATCTCATTACGAATAATTTCGACATTCACCCTTCCGACACCTTTTGGGGAAAAAGTTAAATGATTTCCCATTCGATGCTGTGATAATTTGCTGTATTTATCAAACGTTTCCAAACATTTGCTACCTAACCATGAATCCTTGTGTGACCTGTGAAGATTTTAATATAGCAAGAAGTTCATTTTCTTAAACTAATTGTCGTGCTATAAAAGGCGACAATATTCAAATACTTTTGAAATTGAAATATACATTTAATAATATCCAGTACATCATGTAGTCATGCATGTTTAAGCATAAACGTAAAAGTAAACAAAGATCCAATTTGATATTATATATATTTATATATTATATATATATATAAATGTATATAACAATAATATAATAAAGATAATGTATATGTATATATATATATATATATATATATATATATATATATATATATATACATATATATATATACATTGTATATTGTATATATATATATATATATATATATATATATATATATATATATATATATATATATATATATATATATATATATATATATATATATATATATATATATATATTAGTGATGGAGCCGGAAGGGTAAAGCCTTTCCCTGTCTCAGCCTTAGTCTTTTAGGGTTGAAGTTGCAGCCCCGCACAGTTTCTCTTGACCCAAGCTGACTCTAGCACCCATTTGTAGCTGGGTGAACTGGCGGGATGTAATTCAGGATAGGTTCACGAACATAGTAAATATGATCTGACTGCTTCACCACTCGACCATTTTGGCTTAAGAAGCTCATAACCAAAATCTGAAGGGACTTCTCTAAGACATTTTTTTTTTCTGAGTGCAATAATTTGTCCCAAATTTTGCTCTATTATTTATATTTCCGATTGTAAGTATGAAAAATAAATACCTAATAAAACATCATTTCAAATCCGAGATTTGCTAATAAGATGAGGAATAAAAGAATAAAACTTCAGGTCATATCCCTTCCATGTTGAAATTATCTTCGCATACAGTGGGTACCGCGATGTTAATGAAAAGTGACAGAGAGAGAGAGAGAGAGAGAGAGAGAGAGAGAGAGAGAGAGAGAGAGAGAGAGAGAGAGAGAGAGAGAGAGAGAGAGAGAATGAGAAGGTAGTCAGTTTTTCCAGGGCATCTAATTATTTTGATAATCTCAAACAACAAGTACTAAACTGTTTCTGAATACTATAAAGGGTAAAAAAAAAAATAATAATTAAGAACAGTTCTCAATTTCAACAAAATGCCTTAACCAGGCGTGTGACCTACATCACCATCTTCTAATCTCTTGATGACTTCAGCAAGTGGTCATATTATAGCTTTTCTACAAAATATGAAAAAAAAAAAAACAATTTCTTATTCAAAGTTAGAGTGTAAGGAAAGCCATCATTCCACTTGAAATTGGCTTTTTATAGTTGCGATAAGTCAAATTGCAAAAATATATATATATATTTCTCCAGATCACCTCCCCTATATAATAAACAACAAGTATATATATATATATATATATATATATATATATATATATATATATATATATATATATATATATATATATACTGTGTATATATATATAAATACACACACACACACACACACACACACACACACATATATATATATATATATATATATATATATATATATATATATATATATATATATATATATATATACAGTACTCTCTTTGGTTAAGCTAGGCATCATTGCCAGACGCATAACTACTTAGTTTCTCACCGTCCCTCAGGTAGGGGATGAGAGGGTAGTCATACCTTAGTGAGAAGGGGGCCCCCGAGAGGTGTTCAATGTGTGTGCGCGTGCGTATCTATTGCGTACATTAGTATTAAATATAAAGCACTATCATGGCTATGAAGATATTATTTTCAACAAAAATTTTAAATCCAGTAGAAATGGAGCGTACAATAAATCCAGTAGAAATGGAGCGTACAATAACTCCAGAGATATAGAATTGTGTGCATAATTCAGTTAGAATA
>NC_090745.1:107060521-107063021 GCF_036898095.1 Palaemon carinicauda | reverse complement strand
GGTATCAGGCCTTAGGTAATACGCCAATCCTCTTAAGTGAAGTGTAAACTGACCTTAAATGCGAAGGCTTAATACAAATATCTGCAAGAACTCTTTGAGATTAGGCATCCACAGGTTATTTCTTGCTCTTCATTAAATGTATTAGCCATGGTGTAAATCACTGCAATTAAAAGTTACAGATTAAAGGTTACGTGGATCACGACATAAGTCCAGTCAACCTCTTTCAATCCCTCTATTGGTAGGTTAATTGCCAATAGGATTAAGTAATGCTTAAGCGCAAATGGCTTCTCCGTCGCTTGACTTCAACCAATTGAGGCGAATTTAACCAATCGGGGGACTTCATTTGTTCCAATCAAGGTGGCTTCAACCAGTCAAGGTTTCAGCCAAATGGGACTTGGACCTCTGCTGGGAAAATCGCGCAGGAGCCCACATTAATATTTCATTTCATTCCAAAAACTTATTAACGAGGAATCTAATTTCCTTTTTACTTATTCTTCAGTAGGATGCCAAAAGACTGCAGGGCTTATGTAACACCATTACCCAAATTACCCAAATTGCTGTGTCAGCAAGTTTTGCTGCTTTATTTTGAAGTGTATATTGATAACTTAATTGATAAGGACTGCTGATCTTATGGCAGCATGGGTACTTGTACGCTGCTTTTTGTATATTCTAAAGCAAAGAGCACTAGAACAGGCAACCAAAGAACCTCAACTAAAAAAAAAAAAAAAAAAAAAAAAAAAAAAAAAAAAAAAAAAAAAAAAAAAAAAAAAAAAAAAAAAAAAAAGACTGTTACCTAAATCAGAAGAAAGAATAAAATTTCAGAGAGGTAAGAACAAAACAATCATAGTAAAATAATATCGGAACAGACATTAACCCCAAATAATATCAAATGAGCTTTAAAATAACACGGACGTTCTTTTGCCAGGTCATTTTTACAAAAGAGTTCAAAACGATACACATTTATTTCCACAGATATCAACATAATTATGCGGAGTACCTTGCCCAATGATTTCCAGAGGGACCCAATGATAGCATTAACGTGGATGAGCTAATTATTGGTTGATAAAAATACGGGAAAAATAATGTTTTGAGTTTAAACAGAGATATAACTCAATTACACCATCATTAGTACAATCTCTTCAGTCACCTATCCAGTAAATAATGATAATGATAATAATAATAATAATAATAATATTAATAATAATGATGATAATAATAATAATAATAATAATAATAATAATAATAATAATAATAATAATAAAGTAATGTGGGAACAAATGATAAAATTCGTTTTCCAAAAGGAAACTAGATTGGAAATAATAATAATAATAATAATAATAATAATAATAATAATAATAATAATAACAACAACAATGAAGATGAAATAATGATGATGATGATGATGTGATGATAAGAGTAAAGGAATGTGGGAACAAAATTTAAAATTCGTTTTCGAAAAGAAACTAGATCGGAAATTACATATACGATTAAATTCTACCTAAGACTTCCTGTATGGTTATGACACAAGATTAAATGTATTCTACGTCCGTTTTCCTATGAAAAAGAATGTCAAGGAAGGAAGTATTCATTCTTATACTACAGGCGTTCCAGCCTCATGCTTCTTTACAGTTTCAGTAGAGATTGGTATTTTTCTGGCGTGGGACTGACATGAGAGTATAAATTCTCAGACTACTTTTACGTGAAAAGTATAAATATCATTAATGTTAGTTGCTTTCATAAACCTTGCAAGGGTCTTATGACGCCATCTATTGAGAACGGGAGCAACTGTTCTAAAGGTGTTACAGATTCAACTGAAAACTAATCATCCGTGATCATGCCGTGTCAAAGATAAGCTTAGGGAGAAGATTGTCAGAATATTTATAATTGTCAGAATATTTATAAGACACGATGTTAATATAAGCTTAATTCTTCGTTCAAGAAAATAATACTTATAAGACTTGCAATGTAGAGGAAAAAATAATAAAGTTGCAAGAAAAGTCCCATTCCACAGTTTATAAGTATAGAATAAATGCGAACTGCTTCGACTATATTCAAAGCAAACGTCTTGAAATACACACTGTACAAAAATCGGTAGCTGATCATTTAGAATCTTTTAGAAACTAAGTGAAAACTATGTGAAGCTATCTTATAAATTTGTCGTATGACATCACTCAGTACCAGAATTACCTTTATGACGACAAATCAAAGTGAGGAAAAGTATATAAAAAAAAAACAGGTCAATTAAAGACAGACGAGGCAATGGCAACCGTAGGCTACACCTCATACCGTCATGCAATCCATTTTTACATTTACCGATACGGAGTAGGCCTAAGAAAATATAGTTTGAGCATATGTTTGCTATTGATTAATTGAATATGACTTACCTGGCAGTACCCGTACCAGGGTAAGTGACAGCTATTGTTTTTTTTCCCAGTAAAAAGGAATATATCATTGACAATTCTTTACACCAAAAAGAAATTTATACTCACAAAAGCTCTGG
>NC_090745.1:107045521-107048021 GCF_036898095.1 Palaemon carinicauda | reverse complement strand
AGAGGGCGGAAAAGACATGATAAATAGCAGTTGGTGCCATCGTAATCCATTTAATGGCAAGAAATGAACAATAATAATAATAATAATAATAATAATAATAATAATAATAATAATAAACATAATCATAATAATAAAAATAAAAACAATAACAATAATAATAATAACAATAACAATAATAATAATTATAATAATAATAAAAATAATAATAATAATAATAATAATAACAACAACAACAATAAATATCTTCTTTAAGAATAGCAAACCTTCAGTTCGATGTGCTAAGTACAATACAACTACAACAACAGCTGTTTCTAGTGGACTGCAGGACAAAGGCCACAGACATGATCTTATACATATTTGGAGTTTGGACATTTCATCAGCACGCTGGCCATGGTGCATAGGTGATGGTGGAGACTTTGTAGTCTGATCGTTCAAAACAAACCCACCTAGTATGGGTGGCTCTGACTAAGGGGAACTCAGAAAGGGGAACAAAATACAGGTGCAAGTTAATCATTCACTTGGAACATGGTTTTATACAAAAAAATGTGAATAGTAAAAAATAGAAAATACAAAATATAAATCATTAAATAAATAATGATTATATTTCTTTTCTTGATTCAACCGACCAAAATAAGAATCAAATATAACATTATGTATAAAAGCGATTTCTTTGCTTTGATTTTCTTTTAATGATTTATTTCGTTCGCATGAAACGCCACTTTTGAAGTGATTTAAAGCGTCAGAATTAATCTCCTCTGACGATAATTCAAGTGGCACTTGAATGTGATGGTCAATACCGGGCGACAAGGTCAGAATGGATAATGACAGACAAATTGCAAGTCGCGTGAAAGAGCATGGATGATTTTAAAATAGCCTGTGTTGTTGCAGCGGGTAAATATAATAGGTGAAGGAGTCCATGAAGAATATACTATGTGAATACATCCCTACATACGCACCTGTAGAAATTATACGAGCTTCCTATATGTATGTATGAATAATAAATCAAATTGATATCTAACCATTTTTTCCACGATATTATGACCTTTTATAGTAGCTTAATTTATTAAAAGAATTTCTGAATTTATGAGTTCCTCTACAATCAATAAAATAAAAAGGAATATGAGACAGTACCGAAGATCTAGGAAGTGGACTAAATTAGCACAGATATAATGTTCGAACAAAGGATTTAATTCATCAAAATCGAGTACTGATCAACAAGAACCCAGAAATTTACGAATCTGACAAACACATAAGTGACTGTTATACTAGTAGGTGGTAAGCCAAGAAGTAACCAAGGGCTGTTCTGTCTCGTTTCTCTTCCTCTTATTTTGGTAAGTTTTTATAGATTATATAAGAAATATTTATTTTAATGCTGTTATTTATTTCCTTTCCTCACTAGGCTATTTTCCCTGCTGGGGCCCCTGGGTTTAGAGCATCCTGCTTTTCCAATAAGGTTTGTAGCTTAGAAAGTAATATATATATATATATATATATATATATATATATATATATATATATATATGTATATATATAGATATATATATATATATATATATATATATATATATATATATATATATATATATATATATATATATATACACAGTATACAGACCAAATGCAAAGGCCAATTTCCGAATGTCCCAATATCGGCGAGTTTTAATATGCTGACAATTTAACGAGGACACGTAAAATGTTAATATTTCACACGGACCCGATGATATTCATTTATTTGGTGGCTTTACCACTATAATGCAAATATGTTATTTTATTCTCTGGGTAGGGGGGGCACCAAGAACCCCCCTCCCCCCGAAAGAGATGGACTGGCTGGTTCCGGTTCTCTCCCCGGCCTGCTGGATTGGGGTGGGAGGGTATCAGCTAGCATTATTTATTACCATAATTCAAGTATAGGCAGTTCATGCTACGTTCTGCATTTATATTTATTTTTTGTTCAGACGCAATCTGGGAATACAGCTGCAATACAGTAATACGAACTATTATGAAGCAGCTCAATTATTATTATTATTATTATTATTATTATTATTATTATTAAGAAGAAGAGCTATTACAGCATCCTGCTTTTCCAACTAGGCATGTAGCTTAGCTGATAACAACAGCAACACCAACAACAACAACAACAACAATAATAAAAGTAATAATAATAATAATAATAATAATAATAATAATAATAATAATAATAATAAATTATTATTATTATTATCATTATTATTATTATTATTATTATTATTATTATTATTATTATTATCATTATTATTATTATAATTATCATTATTACTCAAGCTACAAAACTGGTTGGAAAAGCAGAATGCTATAAGCAATTTTCTTAACTCTTGTAAAGCTTACTCGTTGGAAATGTTCATAAAAGTTTAAAAGCTGTAAAATATCAGTTTAGAGAAGCGACACACTTAAATAAAAAGAAAAAAAAATATGATTTAGTTGGAAAACAAGAACCTCAAGAGCTTTTAACATAACAACGTAA
>NC_090745.1:107030521-107038021 GCF_036898095.1 Palaemon carinicauda | reverse complement strand
AAAATCTAATGAAATACATCCACCATGAAAAAAAAGGAAACGCTATCGACTGGAATATAGAGATATAGCAAAATCAAATCGTAAGAATCAAATAAACCATGAATGGTTATCGTATGATTTAACATTCGTCTATTGAATATAACAAAAGAATCTATAAAAAACGCCAAAAATCTGAATAAATATGAAATCAAGTACCTAGTAAGATTATAAAAGTTTAACCAAATGTAAATGAACAATCAAAGAAACTCCTAGGATAGTATTGAGTATTATCAAGAAAATATATAATAAATTACCCTAAAACTAAGAAATATAAAAAATCTTAGAAAAGAATAAGCACTTGCAATACTGATAAAGCCTCTGAGTAAATAAAAAGCAATTAGGTCTGCCCCAAACTACATTTTCTAATGTGCCTAAATTTTGAAAAAATTTCCGTCCTCTCTCCCTATCTATCCAAACCTCTTCAATACCCATGCGCTATTAAAGGCGCTCATCAATGGCAGAGGCAAGGGACAGTGACATTGTCCTATCAAACAATACAATGCCCTTGAGACTGATCATATATCATGGCCAGCGCCCAAGCCCGTCTCTACCCAAGCTAGGACCAAGGAGAGCCAGTTAATGGCTGCTGATGACTCAGCAGATAGACCTATAGGCTTCCCCAAACCCCTGATCCTTAGCTCACAAGGATGGTTGGGTTGCAGCGACCAAAGAAACTAACGAGTCTGGCATTCACCAGTCAGTGATGTTACCACATCGGCCACCACTACAGCTGCAACTACAGTATGGGGGATAGGATAGATGGGGGAGGGGAGGGTGGATTTAGGGTTGTGAGGAGGTGAGAAGATTGGGGCAGACCCAATAGTTCTTGTTGGCTTTTAGCTGTGACATCATGCCTTGTGGACTTCCAGTAGGTGAGTTCTCTTGCCAGCCTCCTTAGGGACTTGTGTATTCATGTTTATTCCTTTTCAGGTGCATGTTGATCTATTTATGTCTGTCTACTTTTGTTTTATTAGTTTATTTTAATACTCCGAATTTGGTTCGTCCTAAGCTACAAATCCTCCCAGGAATCATACGAGACCAAAAACACCAATCTTCAGATTCTCCACCATCATTCTTCTCTCGAGGGAAGAATTCTACGGAAGCCTTCAATAAATGTCATTCAAGAAGACGACCTTTAATTATCGAAGTGCATTAGAGATATGAATTCTTCTCGTGAAACACCTTTCTATACATAGCCCGCCTCGCATGACGACACGAAGGAGAGATGGAAATCGGTCAGTCAAGACGGGTTTCTAGGATGGCGTGATTCAGGGAGGTTTCTACAATTACCATTATTTTTATATGGGCCGCATCCTAGCAGACGTTTTATGGGGTACTTTATTATTATTATTATTATTATTATTATTATTATTATTATTATTAGCGTACGGGATCCGTTAAAAATGAGAACTAAACATTTAATAGATATACATGTAATAATAATAATAATAATAATAATAATAATAATAATAATAATGCACATGCATAAGCATCCACCTCTCACAAAGATATAACTACTCCCTCTCCCCCTACCATGGGACGGGGACAACAGAGCGTGACCAGAAATAAATATATATAAACATATCTATATAGATAGGCAGACACTTGCTCTTTATTATGTAGGATATATTATCATCATTACCATCATTATCATCATCTAGGATTTTCATGTTAAAGAACTATGGATTGATAAGTAAAGACCTGATAATACAAAATTAAAAAAAAAAAAAAAAAAGCATTACTATAAGTATTTCATATTGATTAAAATAGACACATTTGAGGCCTTTTGCGTCAATAGGCGTAGGAGATGATGATCATGATAATCATGATGAAAGACACAAGGCGTATCATAGCTCTTCTAAGGTTAATTATAATGTATGGAAAGCCTTTACAAGTTCCAAATTTGTTAAGAAGAAGTCGATGTTCAAAACCTGTAGAATATAAATCATTTCCGAAGTGTTGAAAGAAAAATTAAAGGAAGGAAGGTAAATCCATTTATTCAAGTGTTTGAGTGACCTACTAGCCTTCAGGTCAGGAAAGAGCCAAAGAATATAATTATATGAAAGGAAATAATTTTAAACTCGGTACGGATTTTAAAAGACAATGGTTAAGTGACCTCAGTATCTTAATAATCAATAATCTCTTCCGGGTAATTTTGCAGAAAAGTGAAATTATATACCTTTTTAATGCAGACAAAATCATATGAAGATAATCGATTAAAGAAACAAATCAAGTAGAGTCAATCCTTGACCAAACATCGTAGAGAGAGAGAGAGAGAGAGAGAGAGAGAGAGAGAGAGAGAGAGAGAGAGACTAGTTCGAATGCATATTATTGATTGAATACCCTCGTGACTATTCAAGCGTTGAATTTTATTTTAATTTTAAAGTTATTTGGAAAAAAAAGAATTATATCGTTTTCTCAATGAATTGAGTAGCCCTCTTCCCAAGAACTATAGAAGTAGAACTATGCAACCAGAATATAGCTGATCCTCATAAAAAGCGAATAATTAAATGTATAGTGAAATACTTAAAAGGAACTTTCAAGTAATAAGGTAACTACACAAGTCAACAATGAAATGAAATGTATTATCATTATTATTATTATTATTATTATTATTATTATTATTATTATTATTATTATTATCATTATTATTATGAAAATTAAAAGGTAGAGCATGCTAAGTAAGATTATTTAGACAGCAAAGCAGATAAGGATGGCAAATCTATGAATTCAGGGAATTGCTATGGTCTAAGAATCTCTCATAGAATTGTTCATGAAATCTTTACTAGGGAAAAGAAGAAGAAGCATATACCCATAAAAAAGATGGATGGATCTGTTATAACAACAAAAGATAAAGAAAGACAACGTTGGATGGAACACTTTAGTGAGGTTATGAGTAGGAGATACGAAGTGAATAATTTGATTAATATACCGGATGCTGATAAAGACCTCGAAGTGCCCATGAATGAATTCAGTGTGTTTGAAGTCGAAGCTATCATTAAAAAACTCAGGAGATGGAAAGCCTCTGGATACGATGGAATAACTGCTTAGATGATACTGGCCAAAAATGAAGTGACTCCCGGAATACTTACAAGATTATTTTATAGAATTGGGTATGAAGAGGCAAAAGATGATGAATGAGAGTTGGGAGTGTTGGGAGAAGAGAAAAAAAAAAAAAAAAAAAAACACTCACCTGACTGATTGCAATATTTACAGAGGCATATCACTTACGTCAGTTTTTATGAAAATATATAGTATGCTTCTTCTAAAGAGACTGGAGAGAAAGGTTGATGAAAAGCTGAGAGATGAACAGGCAGGATTTCAAAAAGGTAGGAGTTATACTGACCAAATTTTCATTTTAACACATGTTGTACAGCAATGCGTAGAATATAGAAATCCACTTTAGATGGCATTTGTGGACTATGAAAAAGTCTTTGATAGTGTACACCAGACAATTTTGTGGAAATTCCTGAATTATTATGGAATTCCTCTTATATATGTGAATTTGATTAAGTCCGTTCATGAGCATAGCAAGTGCAAAATTAATGTTAATTGAGTCCTATCAAATAAATTTACAGAACAGTGGTTGTCACCTATGTTGTTTATCCTCCTCATGGATTTTGTAATGCGTAGAACAGTCGGAGATAGTGTAGATGGTTTGGACTGGATTGGTAATAAGAAATTAGCAGCCTTAGAGTATGTTGATGATGCTGTTCTTGTTAGCAAATACCACATTATTTGCAAAGTTTGCTCACGAGAATACATGAAACATCACTCGAGGTTGGGCTTAATAAAACAGATGAAACACTGAGATGATGAGAACGGAGTAGGCAATGGCAGATGAAATATCATTGGAAGGAGAAAGGACTAATGAGATAGAATCATTCAACTATCTAGGAACTATGATCTCCAATACAGGGTCTTTAAAATTAGAGTTTAGTGAAAGATTAAAAACACAAATCAGATAATGGCTGGGTTAAAATGTGGAAATCAAATCCCCTGAAATTACATATAAAAATCAGACTATATATCAGTTTAGTGAGACTGGTGTTATTATATGGACATGGGTCATGTTATGAAAATGAAACAATCTCCAATAGATTTGGTAGATTTGAGAACAAAGCCCCAAGAAGGATATTGGCAGTTAAATGGCAGGACAGCAATCGAAATTAAGCTATAAGAGAGATTACTCGAGTGGCATATGTGGATGAGATTATAATGAGGGGAGACAAAGATGGTTTGGACACGCTCTTCGCACCCCCCCAAGAGAGATTAGTTCACCAAACGTTTAGCTGGGCTCAACAAGTCACTAGAAGAGTTGGAATACCCCGGCCTACATGGCTGAGGACTATGAAGCGTGAAGTAAATGATGATGAATGGAGACGTATAGAATTAAAAGCTCAAGACAGAGAGGACTTTGCGTCAATAGTCGTAGGAGATGATGAATATTAAAACGAGCATCTGTATTGAGGAAGAAAAAGCTTTGACAAAACTGCTCGAAAACATGGGAAAATGTCACAGTATTTTCTTTGATATTTTAAAAAACAATTTCACGGTAAGTTTTAATTGACGATGAAGTTAAATTTTGGCTAATCAATCTTTTCTCACAACATTGAATCTTCATAAATCAAAACCATTAAGAATAAATGTTACCATTTAAGAAAAAAATTATTACTATATATTATTTGATAACACATCTTAAATAAGAATATGAAAAGCAATATAAACCATTACATATTAAATAAAAAAAATCAGTTTCACTTGACACTACTACTACTACTACTACTACTACTAATACTACTACTACTACTACTACTACTATAATAATAATAATAATAATAATAATAACAATAATAATAGTAATGATAATGATAATGACAATAATAACAATAATAATAATAACAACAACAACAACAACAACAACAACAACAACATCAATAATAATAATAATAATAATAATAACAGCAATAATAATAATAATAATAAAAAAAAAATAATAAAAATAATAATAATAATAATAATAATAATAATAATAATAATAATAATAATAATAATAATAATAATAATAATAATGTGATAAGGTCTGCGGAAGGCGATCAGACGATTATCTTGTCGACAACTGAATCCCGGGAACTAAAAATGATCAACTATATTCAGAAGAGCTCAGGGCCATCAGAGAAATCACTTAACTAATGAATTTTATGCGTGAATAGAATGATATTTAGTAAAGCGATGTTCTATATGGTATTTTTCTTAAGGCTTCCACTTATTATTATTATTATTATTATTATTATTATTATTATTATTATTATTATTATTATTATTATCATTATTACTTGTCAAGCTACAATCCTAGTTGGAAAAACAGGACGCTATAAGCACAGGGGCCCCAACAGGGAAAATGATATTTCACGTATATTAAACACAAATTAATGGAAAGCATATCGAATCGCTAAATACTTACTTTTTATAAGAGATCCGTTCGAGTAATTTTCTATTCATAAACCGATACATTGAAAATGATTTCGATGATATTCCGATGTCCAAATTAAATATATCAATGGAAATATATAAATTAACTTTAAAGCGCAAAATGCCTTTAGAAGAATGAATAAAATTTGATTTTTATTTCGAATAAACCTATGTAATAAAATAAAGCTTCTCATACATACATTTCTGTGTGTAACACCGATAGCCTAAGAGCTATAAACTCCACATTTAAGATTTTCATCGTCCAATCCGTGGTCATCACCACACAGCCGAATCATTTGTAATCATAAAGATTGAAAGCGTCTTGATCTGGCCTCCGGGGGAGTAAGAAACTTCCTTGAGGTCTTAACCTATTGTTTCCCTACTGAATAACAATACTGAATAAGTGTTATATAAATGAACACAAAAAGATATACACTGATTTATACCCTCATTTTTCATTTGCAAGCAAGTGATGATTGTACAATTACATCCACACAATAATATCCGGGATGGTTAAATTCAAATGAGATTTAGACAGAAAATAATGAATTTTTATAGAAATGACACTATTCATTTTACAATTAGTTCATCTGTATTATACACTGATATTTATCAAAGTATGCATGTACAGACGCACATAAACACATGCACACACAAATATTAATACACACATGAGCACATATACATATACTGTATATATATAAATACATATATATAATAAACATATATATACATATATACATATATATATATATATTATATATATATATATATATAAATATATATATATACATATATATATATATATATATATATATATATATATATATATATATATATATATATATATATATATATATATATATATATATATATATATACATCACACGCGGTTGTGTGCAACGAGTGTACTACATTTGATAAAAGTAAGGTACATTCCAGATTTACATCTTTAAATCCAGGATAAACGTTTGGGCAGATCTTAAGAGTTAAACAATGTTATTCAGCTCGATACTAGCCCTAACCAATTCACTGGACCTGATAAGCTCCTGACTTATTGATTAAGATGAATAACTCAGCGTCACAGCCTTGGTAATATATTATTTATATTATAAACATATTATATATATACATTATATATATACATACATACATACATACATACATATATATATATATATATATATATATATATATATATATATGTGTATATATATATATATATATATATATATATATATATATATATATATATATATATATATATATATATATATAGCCTCTGTACCATGGTCTTCCACTGTCTTGGGTTAGAGTTCTCTTGCTTGAGGGTACACTCGGGCACACTGTTCTATCTAGTTTCTCTTCCTCTTGCTTTGTTAAAGTTTTTATAGTTTATATAGGAAATATTTATTTCAATGTTTTTGCTGTTTTTAGAATACTTTATTTTTCCTTGTTTCCTTTCCTCATTGGGCTATTTTCCCTGTTGGAGCCCTGGGCTTATAGCATCCTGCTTTTCCAACTAGGGTTGTAGCTTAGCATTTAATAATAATAATAATAATAATATATATAACCTGAAATATTGACACATATTTCTGTGGCCCTCGGAACAAATCATGAATGATCAAATGGCCCTCACCACGAAATAGGTCCCCCCTGAAATATATATATATATATATATATATATATATATATATATATATATATATATATATATATATATATATATATATATCGATAAAATATTAAGCGATAAACTAAAAGAAATTTCTTCAAATAATTCTCTCCTCTCTGATCCCTTCTCTTTAACAGCAACGCCATTAAAACTTTTGTCTTGCATTTGAATACTAACTAATTAAAGTCACGTATCTATTGACAAATTCAGAAGGTCAGTGAGGCGTGAGAACTCATTAAGTATATTTGGCAATGGAAGCGTAAATTAAAGCGCCATTGTTATTTCAGCGATTATTTCAGAATGTTTATTTTTTC
>NC_090745.1:107013021-107015521 GCF_036898095.1 Palaemon carinicauda | reverse complement strand
AATGTTTCTTACGGGGTAGGGTGAACTAGCAAATGCATAACTGGTGTACAGTCCCATGTTTACGCACATACACACAAAAACACATGTTTTTATCCCATTTATATAAAGCAATATTGAGTTTAACAGTCATCTCATAATTTTTTCAATACCAATTTCTCCCAATCTCACAAGACTTATATTGATTTTCCATTATTTGTGCAATAATGAATTAAGTGTTGCAATTAAAATATCACAAACGTTGTAAAATCTGTCTTTAATTCCAACTCGGATATGCATTCTATCATGTACATGGACATTCGAATCATTAAAAAGTGTAAATCATATTTATTGATAGAATTGAATATACAAAAGATCAACGAATACAAAGACCATAAATGAAACAAAATACATGATACATAAAATTGTTGTTCTGACTTACTTCAAATATCAGGGTAATCACCAGAGGCTGATGATGGTTGAGGAGTTTAAAGCCAATACTTTTTATCGCTAAATATAAAAAGTATATGATAACATGAACTCATAACGAAAGCCAGTTCATTTTGCAATCTAATAAGTATCTCGGGGATAATGAATATAGTTTAATAAAGAATGAAATTAATATTCTTGAAATTTTATTAATTACGACGTTTCAGTGTAAAAGTTATACCATTGCCATGGTGACCTAGCACAAATATTTTGCGCTTGTCTCCTCGAGGATAATTACTGTTTTATTAAATTTTAATCTCGACAGTATGATAATCTCTCTCTCTCTCTCTCTCTCTCTCTCTCTCTCTCTCTCTCTCTCTCTCTCTCTCTCTCTCTCTCTCTCTCGGAAATGAAGGTAAAATCCAAGAGAGATGAAATAGAATTAGCAGAACTATCCAAAACAATAAACAAACTTAAAACCCAAGACATTCGTAAACACAATAAGACTAAAATTCAGGAAACACTAAAGAAAGCAAGACTCACCACATTGATGAAAATAAGACTTGGAACAGGGCACCAACAGATATTTGCTTTAAAGGTTGAAAATGGAAATATTATTCGCTAAAGATATGGAAAGATAAATATTGTAGAGGATTTCTCTACGATGCTATACAATAGTGATATAAGCAATAACTGTCAATAGAAATATTGAAACGCCTCAGCCGAAAAAAAAAAAAAAAAAACATTAAAAGGCATGAAAAGAGGCAGAGCAGCAGAAGAATATAGCCTAAGAGCAATAACAACTGATTTGATAATAAATGGAGAGTTCTTAATAGTAAAACTAGATGAACTTAACACAAAATATCTGCAAGAATACTCCATAAATACAGCTTGGAAATACTTTATTATACTAATTCACAAAATGGGAGAAACATAAGACCTTTAAAATTACCACCCACTAAGTTTACTCTCCGTAATTTACAAAGATCATATTAGGCCGAATAGAAAACTAGCTAGACTAATCAACAAAGAGAGCAGGCAGGCTTAAGAAGTGGATATTCAACAACTGGCCATAGCCATGCAATTAACAAGCTAACGGGAAAATCAACAGAGTATAACAAACCACTATGTATGGCATTTACAGATTATGAGATATCTTTTTTTGTCAAAACTTTAGCAGTAATGAAAACCCTTCAAATAAGAGGAATAGATGAATCTCATAACAGAACACCTGAAGACATCTATACGGGAATCCTAAAACTGCATAAGGTTAGTGCGAAAATTCTGATTGAGAAAATAATTAGACAGGAGATCACACATCTCCTAAATCATTCACAACACGCCTAGAAGTTTGTAAAAATTTAGATTGGGAAAATGTAAGTTAACATTAATGGGGAATACACCAACAACTTAAGATTTACAGATGACATAGTTCTTTTTAGTGAACTATGGGAGGTTTTGAATAGAGAAAACTGAAATGTAGGACCCAAAATGAAAATAAGAAAAACTAAGATAATGTTCAATGAAAATGTAGAAAGACAACAAATAACGGATATGGACGAACCTCTACAGATTATTAATTATTAAGTTTCCCCAAGACATGAGATTGAAATTAAAATGATAAGCATGGTATGAAAAGCTTTTGGTAAACAGAAGGATATTATGAAAAGTAAAAAGCCTCTTTCTCTAAAAAGAAAAGTATCTAATCAGATGGTCCTACTAATATTAACTTATGCATCAAAATCTTAAAATATTATTAAGCCTTAGAATATAAGCTAGTTACAACTCAAATTGCTTTGGAAAGAATAATAATCGGAATAATAATAAAAGACAGAAAAAGATACGAGAACAAATTAGATGATATTCTAACATGTACGAAAAAGAAATAGACAAGGGCCGTACATATAGTGAGAATAACATACAATAGATGGGCATTGAGAATAACAGAATGGGTCCCTAGAGGCTGCAAACGATGCAGGGAAAAGAAGGCGATGGATTGACTAGCTAAAAATATCTACGATTATAGACAGGCAAAATAAGACCATACAACAGATGTGTGTGGAAGAACATGTCTGAAGCCTTTGCACTGTAGTAG
>NC_090745.1:106980521-107008021 GCF_036898095.1 Palaemon carinicauda | reverse complement strand
ACTACTACTACTACTACTAATAATAATAATAATAATAATAATAAAACTAATAATAATATGCATTAAATTCTTGAAGCCTTTTTCCCTTGTGAAATCTTACTGAAGAAAAAATAGAAAATCCCATAATACTGAACAGCATTTTTGCCTAAATCGTCCTTTTCATATTTTAAATATCAGGCTACGGTGAAAATAAATAATGAAACGATGAAACCCATCGGACTTAATAGTGCTCAAAAGGTCGATGTAGCAAAGGTCAAAGAAATGTTACAAGTAAAAGAGTTATGTAGATGCTACAACAGAGTGAGGATTCTTAAAAACAATGCATAACGATTGGGAACTAAGAAATAACTCCACCACGGACAGACTTGTCGGCCAAATACAAAACATTAAGCAGAAAAAGTTGCTATAAAAACTGAAAGAAAAGAAATAGGAAGAGATATGACCAACACCAGAGAACCACATGAACCACACGAATTAATAAAAAGAAAATGGGAAATGCAGAAGGAAACAAAAACATCAACACCCCATCGTACAATAGCCAGCAAGAAACTGAATTAGAAGTGACTAATGAGATTACAGAACACCTGAGCAAAATAAGACATTGGATGGAAGATGATAGAGAAAGAAAAAGGATACCAGCCCTAAAAACCTACAATCGAAAGATACTGAAGGCCAACGAAATACTGAGACTAATCCAAAATAGTTACATCATAGAAACGAATAATCTCACGTATACAGGTGCAAGACTTCTAGAGGCATTAATGGAGAAAAAGATAACAACTTCACAACCCATTGAGCAGTCGAAAACAACCTCCCTGAAAAATTAGATTGGAAAACCAAATAACAGAGATGAGAGCTGACCTAAGTAAACTTGAAGGGATGACACAAAACAGGCTGAAAAGCTGCAAGATACGGAAGTTATTGAATGGGAAATACAAAGTGCAGGAGGAAAAGAAATCATTATTATCATTCTTATTATTACTGACTAAGCTACAACCCTAGTTGGAAAAGCAGGATGCTATAAGCCCAAGGGCTCCAATAGGGAAAATAGCCAAGTGAGGAAAGGAAATAAGCAAAAACTATAGGAAATGTTTAGGAACAATAATAACATTAAAATGAATCTTTTATATATAAAGTATAAAACCCTGAAAATAACCAGAGAATAACAACTTCAAAATAACAAGAGGAAGAGAAACAAGATACATTAGTGTGCCCGAGTGTACCGTCAAGGAAGAGATCTCTAACCCAAGACAGTGGAAGACCATGGTACAGAGGCTATGGCACCACCCAAGACTAGAGAACAACGATTTAATTTTGGAATGTCCTTCTAGAAGAGCTGCTCATCATAGTTAAAAAGTCTCTTCTACCCTTACCAAGTGGAAAGTAGCCAATGAAAAATTACATTGCAGTAGTTAACCCCTAGCGCGAAGAAGAATGGTTTGGTAATCTCAGTGTTATCAGGTGTATAAGGGAAGAATATGCCAGACTATTCGGTGGGTGTGTAGGTAAAGACAAAGGACCCCATAACTCTCAAACGATAGTATCTCAACGGGTGGCTGGTGCCCTGGTCAACCTACTACCTATAGAAGATTGTGTCAACATCGAGAGTAGAGCACTGGGAGAGTAATTTAAGACCAGTATTAGATGAATGACTAAAGAATGCATGGGGAAGAAAACTTGATAGAAGAGGATGACGTCCCAAAAGTGTATAAGGAGAGAACAGGAAAATAAGAGACTAGAAGAATGGAAAAGTAAACCAATGCCTGGAAAATTCCTAAAGAATTAGCCAATGAGGAAACATGGCAGTGGCTACAAAGAGGATAATTTAAGAAGGAAACTTGAAGGATGATAATGGCAGCACAAGACCAGTGCTTAAGAATAAGATATATACAACGAGCTATAGACGGAAATAATACCTTGCAAGAAATGTATGCAAAATAAGAAACCATCACCCACATTGCCAGTGAGTATTCTGCTTTGGCACTTGCTCAGAATCAACATGAAAAAAAATATAGGATACGGTGACTAAAGCTGTCATTGGAGTCTGTGGAAAATATGAAATACAATGCAGCAACAAATGGTACAAACAGCAACCTCAAGCTAAGGTAGAAAATGATCAGGCTAACCTACGTTGAGACTACAGTATAAGGATGGACAGGGTGATACCAGCACATCGACCATACGTCACTCTGGTCGACAAGAAAAAAGGTATTACTCATAGATGTCGTAATACCGTGGGACTCAAGAGTGGAAGATAAGGAGAAAGAAAAAATAGAAAAGAACCTGGATTTCATAAGGGTATGGAATATGCAGGTAGGAGTAGTACCAATAATCATAGGAATAATAGGAACCTATACCTAAGTCATTGAAAATTAATCTTGAGAGGTTAGGAGCCGTTATGGCCTCAGGATTTGTGCAGAAGAGCGTGCTACTTAAAACAGCATATTTAGTGTGACAGTGATACACTCCTAAGGAGCTGAATGTAACCGATATCCCCTACATTATAAACCACGCCTCTGTAGACCTTCATCGAAAAAAAAAATACTAATGATAATAATGATGATGATGATGATGATAATCTTATGTGGTGGCCTATATGGTAATGTCCTTGACTGGCGATCGTCAGACTGGGGTTTGAGTCCCGCTCAAACTCGTTAGTTCCTTTGTTCCTACAACCTCGCCATCCTTGTGAGCTAAGGATGGAAGGGGGGGGGGGGTCATCAGCAGCCACTGACTGGCCCTCCTTGGTCCTAGCTTGAGAGGAGAGGGGGCTTGGCCGCTGACCATAAGTATATATGGTCAGTTTCTAGGGCATTGTCCTGCTTGGTAGGGCAATGTCACTCTACATTGCCTTTGCCATTCTTGAGAGGCCTTTAAAATTTTTAACTTTTAACCTGTCTGAGGAGTTTAAAATAACAATGAAAACTTCAGACGCAGTTACAGAGAAACACTTTACACAAGGAGAGACTTGTTGAACGGATACTAAAGAAAATAATCCCAGGTGATAAATTCAAAGTGATTTATTGATTCATAATAACTCTAGAATTCATATCCTAAGGGAGGGCAGCTTTTGCACTTATTGCAAAGTGCCTCTCATCTTCAGCTGAAGAAGCACTTAGTGTAAAGAGCAAAAGCTCCTGTGCTCCAGAAACATTATGCATGTCGATGTATCGCTATATTTTCGTATCTCTGGTTTCTATATTATACATGTCTTTTGTAAGATAATGATAATAATAATAACATCAATAATAAGAATATTAATAACTTGAATAAAACACCATGCCGTGTCCGTTGATCTTGGGTATTATAATCCACAATTATATGCTGAAGAGGCACTTTGAAAAAAGTGCAAAAGCTCCTGCTATTTTTAAATATACAAACGCATATAACTGTAGATTTTAATACCCAAGAATATTGATAATAAAACAATTGTCATCAAAAAATATTGGTATGCCTACTATTGCCATTATAAAAAAAACTCAGGTGGTCTTGCTACAATTCCTGATAATAAAAAATATTCCAATAAAGACATTAGTATGCCTACCATTAACATTATAAAAAATATGGAACGGACTCTAAACACAGACAAACAAGACTATTACAATTCAGTTGGTCTTGCTACAATTCCTGATAATAAAATATATTCTAATAAAGACATTAATATGTTTACCATTATCATTATAAAAAATTATATTGTACAGATTCTAAACACAGACAAACAAGACTATTACAACTCAGGTGGTCTGGCTAAAATTCCTGATAATAAAAATAATAATAACAGCAGCAAAAGAGTTCACCCTCTCCCCTCCTCTTCTGCACCGACAGTGATTACCGCTACTTACGTTATTTACCAGGTAAAATCAGGCCATTTTTCATCGCAAATGATTTCGCATGGTGACAGTTAGGGTACCATTCAGAAAGTAATGCCATTTAATGAGAATATGCCGCAGATTTCTTTCATATTCTAATTTTCTTTGAGGGTTACGCCTTCATTTATTCACAGGTTTTCAGACGTTTTTCCATAAGCGACCACGACAAGCATATGGATGTTTTATAAAATCGACCGTTTTTTTTTTTTAATGCTATCAATAACCATCATTATTATTGGTTTATCTCTTATAAGATAGATGATTCTTGACGAATATGTAGATAGATTTAGAATACTTTATTTCTTAAATGACAATGCTGCAAATTCAGACTACATTTCTTGCAGGCTGTAGATCTTGGGTTTAAAACACACTATCTTTTACGAAAAAGGAGTACAAAAGATTTTTTTATCGTTTTTTTTTTTAACTGTTGTTTTGATTTTCCTCCACCATGTTTTACCTAGCCGCTAATCAAGTTCATTATCATTCGCAATTGATTACTCATAACTTTCTTCTACATTCATTTTCTTATACTCGTACATATAGGCACTCTGCTCTGTCAGGCTAGGTTATTTCATTGCATTTCGTTTCAAAATTCTCTCTCTCTCTCTCTCTCTCTCTCTCTCTCTCTCTCTCTCTCTCTCTCTCTCTCTCTCTCTCTCTCTCTCTCTCTTCTCGCCATAGATGAATTACTTCATGCGAGCAGTAGACCAAATTAATAACACTAATTGAATTGAGGTATAAAAAATAATTTCGACTACGCCAATTCACCACTGAAAAAAAAAAAAAAAAAAAAACTTGGAGAAAAGGAAGTCAATTTTTCTTTTCATTAATTGATCGACTGCTCACAGTCGACCAAGAAAAAAAAAAAAAAAAAAAAAAAAGTCTAGTTCTCTGTCATTGCGAAAGAGGCCACCGAGTAACCACATCAACCAAGTGAAAAATTTCGTGATTTCGGAGAATGACAAATGAAGCATCGCTATATGAAGTTCTCAACGAGCGCGGTAAACTTATGGAACCCACAAGGCATTTTGAAAGGAGAGACGTATGTGCAAAAGCAGGTCCGACCTACGGCTTTCTTCGATACCACAAAAAGTATGAATCTATATAATTCATGAGGGAAGTGTGCAATATGGTTCCTCGTCCACCGTACATTCATACTTCTATTCTCATCTGAAAATCTTCATGGATGGAGTTAATAGTAGAATTGCACGAATTTATTTAAAATGAACAAGAGAACGTTCAGATGTGTGTCTTCTATGATCGGATTCTGCTGAACAGAGATTTTGAGCAAATCAGGAAGTGGTATAGTCCGTGGGATATAAAATCACCAACAGATCATCTGTTCTTCTACCCGATTAGGATTCGCTTTGCAAAGGTAACAGTTCAATTAGGTTTGGTAACTATTTCTTCAACGCCACCTGAAATGTCATTAGCTCTGATGCGAGATGAGGTATGCCCAAGATGGTAGTGTTTTCTCTACTATTACTACAATTCTATTGTCTTGTCAAGACGTCTTCAGATTCCGGTGTGTGTGCTTTTTTTAATTAGAATTGGTATTTTTCTTTTTCTAACAATAATAATAATGATTACGACCGTAACTAGAATTCTAGAAACGACCATTCAACACAGAATTTTCATAAAGTTCGATGGTTTCCAGTACTGTCCGGCGCTTAACTCTCCTTTTAAGGGGTTGGTGTAACCAATGATAGAAGGGACTGTTGAGGGCGCATCAGGCAACCGACCCTTTAATGTAAGGATAATGGTAGGGAAAAAAGAAGAGTAACCTATAGCACTATTATTATTACAATTATTACTAGCTAAGCTAGAACCCTAGTTGGAAAGTCAAGATTCTATAAGGCCAGGGGCTCCAACAGCGAAAAATAGCCCAGTGAGGAAAGGAAATAAGGAGATAAATAATTATTATTATTATTATTATTATTATTATTATTATTATTATTATTATCATTAATATTATTATTATTATTATTAGTATTAATAATAATAATAATAATAATAATAATAATAATAATAATAATTAGTCCTATCTTGGGTGGAGAGGGGAATGGACACTTATAAGTATACATAGTAGGTTTCAAAGACATTGTCCTATCTCTAGCCTCTTGCGCTCATGAACGGCCTTTACTAACTGCTAACCAAGAACTAAGAAGCCTCAGCGTACAACTTGAGCATCAACATCCACATTAGTTCGACGAGCCAAGTTGTCACTCTAAAGATCTAGTAAAATCAGATCTTGGTTATTCTATCCAATACCAAAATACTTTCCCGTATCTTATTGTAAAGTGGATGAAAGGTATATCCGAAAATATTATTGATACAGGAGCTTGAACTTGTTATTACCACTCCCAAAACCTCTACATCAGTACCTAAGTTTAATGACTAGCTGAAATTATATTAAAATATTGATCGATTACATTTAGTAATGATATTCTCTCTGCTGTCTTCCCTTTCCAAGTCAATGCTCGGTAGGCATCTGTTATTCGAATGTTAGTTCCTCTTGAATAACATTGATAAATACAACGATAATAAAAACGAGAAAATACTCGAATCATTTATTTTGCAAAGCACGAGAGATATGCAAGTGTGTCCGCGAACCGGGAAAAAAAAAAAAAAAAAAAAAAAAAAAAAAAAAAAAAAAAAAAAAAAAAAAAAAGACACCGACCGAAGCATACGAATCATTTTGCATCGCATCTGATAATTCACCAGTCAGTTACGACCGAGTCCCGTGGGGGAACGCCAAGATATTGGGGAAGCGGAATGCAAAATTCCTTTGGGGACGACGCGAGATCAAAGGAACGAAATAAAGACGCGAAGCGAGTAACAGAATAAGGTTTTGGGCAAAGTCCCCTCACCTCACTTTGTCACTTAATTGTTTATCTTCATTGACGAAGGGGAAAAGAAGGAACGAGTCTTACCTGGGAGAAAAGGGAACACGAGGGGAGACCGTTGTTCTTCTCGCTAAGTAGATTTCGTCTTTTATGATTCTGAAAATGTCCGGTGCTGTAATTCGCCTGGACCCCGTTTAATAGATTGTCAGAATATGCAAGTAATATGGTCATAACTTATACATACAATGACACATACACATGTACATAAATACATGATTTATGTTTTTACTCCTATTTTCATTTTCCCCTTAACGAAGTAGGTTTCAGGAGTTACCTATTCCAGTTCTCAGCCACTGTCTAGGGATGCGATTGCGAGCCCCATGGGTAAGGCACCTTTGTTGCTATTCATCACAGTCGAATAATTAAAAAATCTCTAATTTGCTGCTTAAGATAATTAAGGGTTAATAGAGCTCACTGGAACATGGCTAGATCATATCGCCATCGCGGAAAATCGTATCCGCACCAGCTGGCTATAGTGACGAACTTCATGTTGCTTAACTAAATGAAAAATATAGGGTTCAATGAAGATATTCCAATCCAGATTAAAAAATGTTTTCTAAGCTCTTGTGATTTATGAATACAGTCATTTAAAATGACTATCAAAACTGCAGAGAAAACATTTGCATTTTGTGAAGCAATGTAAGTTTTTGCATATTCTCGCATAGCATTACAAAAAGTGAGGTGAGAACTATTATATATTTATATTTGCAGACGTGCATGAATATGGGTAATATTTTTTTTTTCTGGAACTTTTCCTTTGTGAGGGAAACATTTTCATACATTCCCACGCGACTACAAACACACACACACACACACATATATATATATATATATACATATATATGTGTGTGTGCATGAAATTAGGCTGGGACTTACTTTACACATTTATAATATAAACAAAAGGAATTAAGGAAATAACAAATAATATATAATAGGGAAGTAATGATTAATATGAAATATTTTAAGATCAGTAACAATGGTAAAATAGTTCTGTCATGTACAAATTATGAAAAAGACTTTAGATTTGATTGGTTTAAAACCAAGAAGTTTTTGTAAGGGATCGTCAATCATATCACTAAAATAAAATAAACGAAAGTTCCTGTTGAGATATATCAATTTTCATAGAGGTTTAGCAGAGACATTCATCAAAAACACATCATCCAACTAAAATGAAGCTGTTAAGATTTCATTTGGAAACGGTTTTTATATGAAAAATAAAACTCACCTTGAATTGTAAAATAAAGAAGAAAACTTTCAATCATTTTCCTCTCGATTTTAAATCATACTTAAGGCGCGAAAGAAAAACTCTAACAGGAAAAATCTGATTTTTGCAACGTACATTATCCTTAACATGATAATGATCACAGATTCGGATTCTTAATTAAATGACAGGTTATTTTAGTATAGATATAAACTAAATAGGCTTCACAGTGAATGTGTTTTATTATCAATCCATATTTAATAACTTCGGCATCATTTTCTACATCATCGAAACCTCTAATGTGAAATGAAAAAGAGAAAATAAAATTATTGAAGAAAGCCACTTCAGTTGATTTTCACCGAGTTTAAAGTCATTGCAAGAGCATAAAGCAACAACTATTAATTAAATGTTCACAGTATTTTAAGCTTTTACCGGTGAAATTATAAACATAATTTCTACTGCAATATCTAAAAACCAAACTTGGAAAAATATTAATTTTTTTTTTCTTTTAGTGGGAAAATATAACAGAAATTGGTGTACGTTCTCGTTTACTAATCCACTAAGAACAATCCCTCCGAGAAAAATATATCACCTTTTGAATTAGAAAATAATCGACACCAGGAAATTGTTTTGAGTTATAAAGACTCGAATTTATTTCTTTATAAAAAGAAATTGACTTTTCCATATCCTACGACCGAAAGTGAAACCAGCAACAAAGGTGTCCCGTTGCAAAGTTCTCTTAAAGAGGTCATATCCTGCCTCCAGGTACAGGAACACCAGGAGTGGATTCTTCGAGAAGGGTCAAAGGTGAAACACAACAAAGAAGGAATCTCTTGATAATAGATAAATAAATAGAGAAGTTGATACTTTACCGATTGATCTATTCGAACGCTTTTCAGCTTAATGTATTCAATTTACATCAAATCAGCCTTAAAAAATAAAAAGTTAATATGACATCTTAAAAGGGAAGAACCACTATCCATCGCCATGCTCAGGACTTGGATTGTGGTTGCTAGAATTAACTTGGGTAAACCTTTAAAATTAGTCCTAGACGCTAGAAGCCATTTTGTTTATATCGAATTAGCCTTATAAAATTAAATCTGAAGTTGATTTGACATCTTAAAAGGGAAGGACTATCCAATGCCATGCACATGATTAGGACCGTGGTTGCTAGAATTAACTTGGATGCATCTCTGAAATTGGTCCTAGACGGCCTAGAAGCAATTTGGTTATTTGAGGAAACGAGAAAAGTTACTAAATTCAGTTATTCTCGTTATTCATATAACCCTTTTGATAAGTGTTTGCGTGTAAGTTGATAAAATATTCAAGGTGGCAGTAATGTTCATTTCACAGATCCTTTTAATTTTACCTAGAAGTCATTTTAGCTCATAGACACTGAACTCCCTCTTTTAGCCCACCTACAGGCGAGATTTTTTTTTTTTAAATTTATGCTACTTGACCTTGAAAAGTTTACCTTTAGACCTTAAATACGACCTTTACATTCATTGCTGATGAAGTCATTAAACGCATCAAATCCTAAAACCCCATTATAGACCTAGGAAACACACTTTTAGCTTCTCCAGGGACAATTATATGCTATTTTTTTCTTTCACCCTAATCATGTTATTTGACTTATTGAGCTTCAAAACTACTTTCTAGTGCATTCACGTTAGCATCATTGAATTCGCAGTCCTCAAATACCTCTAAAAAGACACCGTGATAAGCTTTTTTAAGCAGGCTAGGGCCAGTTTTAGAGATATTGTACACCCAAGTTAAATCTAGTACCCATGTTCAAAACCCAGTGTCCAGTCCTTCCTTTAACATAACCTAACCTAAACTAACCTAACCTAATCTAACCTATCCTAACCTAGTCTATGCTCACGATTCTTCGTTTCACCCACAGAAGATTATTTCCCACTTTACTGAAAAAAATATGGTTTTGCATATTTTGATTACTTAACTCTAAAGTAGCTTAGGTCGGCATGAACATTTTGTTACCCCCATTTTTCATACATTTGTAACGAGTATGGGCTACACAAATACTATAAGATGCTCCTTCTATCGGCATGTAAGTTCAGTTAAAGTAGTTCTAGGTCGTTTTGTATCAACATATCCTCAGTTAATGACATGTAAACAAGAACCTTTAAATACATAAACTTTTAAACACAATAATGATTGGCAAACTTTTCTAACACTGCATGATAAAAAGAGAGAGAGAGAGAGAGAGAGAGAGAGAGAGAGAGAGAGAGAGAGAGAGAGAGAGAGAGAGAGAGAGAGAGAGAGAGAGAGAGAGAGAGAGAGAGAAAACAATGGTTTGATTTTATGAAGGCCAACATCTACGAAACTGAAACTGACAGGCGATTTGTGCTGTTTATGAATATATTTTTTTTTTTTTCAAGACGAGAAGCTTGTCTCCACCATCCTCCCGAACAAATGCTCCATTCAATATGAATGACGCAACATCGCCAGGTGTAAACATACAGCAGACGATAAGCAAATGGAAAATGAGAGTCTGGGAATTCTGCACACAAGAATATCGTAAAACCTCATTTTCATACCAAATCTTGGATGCATAATATTACAAATTGTTATTTCAACACTACAATTATAATAGCGCTTGACATAAACAAAAATAACTATGAATCATGTTAATTGAAATGAAAGCAGAAACCTATTAACGTTATATAAAAAACAGGTAAGTAAGAATCTTGGAGCCTTGGATGATGATTCTTTCAGGAGGTAATCATCTAGTATAAAAAGGAGGCTTTGTTGAACTCAAAATATAAAAGCAATGAAGTTTTTGATGCTATCCCTCAGACATAAAAATAACTTGTTGTCTTAAATCATACCTGCATATGAGAGAGAGAGAGAGAGAGAGAGAGAGAGAGAGAGAGAGAGAGAGAGAGAGAGAGAGAGAGAGAGAGAGATAGAGAGCTATCGTGTATATATCTCTATTAATAATTAAATATAACGTAAAATTTCTTAGAATTCAAAAAATTTCAAGCGATTTTTTAATACTTTCCGGAATTAAAAAAAAAAAAAAAGTTATTTACTTTCTTCTACATAAATAATATCAGTTACTTCGTAATTGTGTCACTTGTTTCATAAAGGTTATTATGCCAGAACACTCAAAACCAATCAATCAATCGAAAATATCATGAAATATCACTTGCCTAGCTCATGTCATTTATCAGTGATATCGGTAGCGTCAGTTGGTGAGATACATTATTTGACGGTAGCAAATCTTCATGTATTCTACAAAAAAAAAAAAAAAAAAAAAAAAAAAAAAAAAAAAAAAAAAAAAAAAAAAATCCTTTTTATTTTCATATTCTCTATTATCCCCTGCACGTCTATTCATAAAATCTTTCGTAGAATTGTAAAATTGAAAGTACAGCGAAAAATTTTCAATTACCTGTCTTATTTAATTATTTTGCTTTTGCATGACTGTATTACCAATGCCGATTGTGAGTTGAGAAACACAAGAACGCACACACACATGAAAAAACACGTCTAAATGTGCAAAATTTATCATATATATATATATATATATATATATATATATATATATATATATATATATATATATATATATATATATAGCTAAAAATAATCCTGAAGGAGCTCATACTAGAACATTCGTTAAACTATGTATTCAACATCTGTACATTTAATTCTCGGAAAGATACTTTCATAATAATAATAATAATAATAATAATAATAATAATAATAATAATAATAATGTATAAAGTCGAGAATATTTGACCTAAGAAACTAAGTTGTCTAATTATAAACATGATCATATGAATAATAAATACCTTTCTATAGATATCATCTTCAGTGACATATGGATATAGTTAAATCACTATAACATAAATAGAGGGAAAATGAGAATATCATGAATTCTATCCATAAATATCTAACGTCCATGAAGCTTTAACTAGCCATTGTGATTCTATAATAATAATAATAATAATAATAATAATAATAATAATAATATTAATAATAATAATCATTATTATTGTTATTATTATTGCTCGAGGGTACACTCAGGCACACTATTCTATCTAATTTCGCTTCCTCTTGTTTTGTTAAAGTTTATATACTGTAGTTTATATAGGAAATATTTATTTTAATATGATTACCCTTCTTAAAATATTTAATTTTCCCTATTTCCCTTTCCTCACAGGGCTATTTTCCCTGTTGGAGCCTGGGCTTATAGCATCCTGCTTTTCCAACTAGTAGGTAGTAGGTTGGCCAGGGCACCAGCCACCCGTTGAGATACTTCCGCTAGAGAGTTAAGGGGTCTTTTGACTGGCCATACAGTACTGCATTGAATCCTTCTCTGTGGTTACGGTTTATTTTCCTTTTGCCTACACACACACTGAATAGTCTGGTCTATTCTTTCTATATTCTTCTCTGTCCTACTACACCTGACAACACAGATTACTGCACTGTAATTGTTCAGTGGCCAATTCCTCTTGGTGTGGGTAGATGACACTCTTAAGCTATGGTAAGCAGCTCTTCTTCGAGGACATTCCAAAATCAAACCATTGTTCTCTAGTTTTGGGTAGTGCTATAGCCTCTGTACCATCGTCTTCCACTGTCTTGGGTTAGAGTTCTCTTGCTTGAGGGTACACTCGAGCACACTCTTCTATCTTATTTCTCTTCCTTTGGTTTTGTTTAAGTTTTTAAAGTTTATATAGGAGATATTTATTTTAATTTTGATACTATTCCTAAAATATTTTATTTTCCTTTTTTCCTTCCCTCACTGGGCTAATTTCCCTGTGTGAGCCACTGGACTTATAGCATCCTGCTTTTCCAAGTAGGGTTGTAGCTTAACAAGTAATAGTAATAATAATAATAATTATAATAATAATGATAATAATTAGGGTTGTAGCTTGGCAAGTGGTAATGATAATAATAATAATAATAATAATAATAATAATAATAATAATGCACTTAAATAATGCATACTTCTGTATAAGTCAAGAATCCTTAATATTTATAAAACAATATCAAAATCCGTTATACTGACAATTTTTATATCATTATATCATAAATTAAAAGAAAAAAAAATATTCAATTTTGAAAAATAATGCATCTCCAAATCATGTGAACTATATTTGAAGCGAAGTCTAACCATGAAAAATATTCATACATACAATTTATCATAATAGAGGAAACTTTTTAATGCTAAGTTCTTCCACATCAGAAAATTCTCTCATCTCAATCTTGGAGAGCCCATTTCCTAGTAAATATGACCATTTTAACCTTTGTATTTCTTTACACTCTTCTTTTCTCGTAGAGTTAGCTCAACTTTTTAGCAAAGGTTCTTTAAAACAATTAAGATATACATTTTCTATTTTTTACGAAGTCTTCATCACTTGCAAAGGAAGTGAAACTTCTTGCCATCCTTTCCTCTCTTTCTCCCTCGAATATCCTCCTCTTTCCGCTTCATTAATAACACATAAGATATGAGCCTCCTTCTTTCCCTCTGTTATCCCTACATTAAGGGGTCGGTTGCCCGATGCACCCTCTCAAATGCCTTCTCTCAAAGGCATCCTTTTCCAGCATACATCTCTCCGTATCCTCCTTCACTGTATCTCGACACCTAATTCTCTGCCTCCCTCTCGATCTCATTCTAAACTCTCACCGCCCTTTACAGCTTCCTCCCAAGCCCTCCCTGATCCCCGTTAAATTTTGATCGACTCTTCCTTCACATATACTCCCACCATCCCTCAAAATTCAATTGATATAACGTATCGCATCAGATCTACCAACTCGAGCAAAATCCATGTCAATTTCCCGTCAAATTTTCATTGAAACTCAGCTATACCATCAGTAAAACGTAATTGGTATTCATCGTAACTTACAGATGACAATATACACGAACAATATTCCCCTCGAATATTGGTAAACTATTTCTAGCAACATACCCTATTTGCATAATTTCACCGTAATTTCTATAGACATTTTTCGAGAGTTATCCTCTATCCAGATGACCAAGCAAACGAATCCATAACCGCTTTGGAAAGAGGTTTTGCAACGCCGGAATACTGTACTGTATGTTCAACATTAGGAGTCAACCCGTTCTTCTCTTGGGGTACAATGTTTTACCAACCGCCCAGGTATCTGGAAGAAAACGTCAATACCCTTCCCTTTAATGAATGTTAAAGGACGAGAGACTTCACTCATGTATACTTAATGAACGCGAGGGTGTCTTCCATAACGAAAAGCAATGGCCAAATCCTGCCGGGGAAATGATATCGCAGACGCTGGTTTCATATAATGTTGTTGAATCAGCATGTGGTGGTTGCTTGTCCTGATATTTGGTCCTTGCCTTATTCTTTATCATTATCATTTTTGGTTTGTGGTTTTATTCGGTTTGAAATTGCAAATATAGTTTGTAGGCTTTAGCTTTTTTTCATAAGTGTGTTTGGTAATAATAATAACAACAACAACAACATCATGAATAATAACAACAACAACAACAACAACAACAACAATAATAATAATAATAATAAAGCGAGGAAGAAAGGGCCTCTGTCAAAAGTGGAAAGCAATGGAAAGAAACGGTATACCAATGGAACGGCAAACATAAACTTGATTTCTTTTTTTTTTTATAGATCACTGGCACTGAGTGCCAGCATAAGCTCTTGTCTTCTAAGGCCATAAGAGGCCATTCCTATTCAAGTCACAAGGATTTACTTAATCTGTTTCTATGCCTAAAAAAATTCAAGTTGAAAAAGTTTTTTGAGAATGAAACATAGAGAGATATTTCAGGGTTTTGCTCATTGTTAAATTCAGGGATATTGACATTTTTAATATTAAGTAAAAAAAAAAAACATCAGAAAATTAATTAAGTTAATCATGAAATTAGCTAATTTTTTTCATGTGTAATGGATACATATTTCGTCTCATTGGAGGAGGGAGGTTGAGGAGGAGGGGGGTTGAGTAGGAATGGGGGGGGGGTGTTTGAGTAGGAATGGGGGGGGGGTGTTTGAGTAGGAATGGGGGGGGGTTGAGTAGGAATGGGGGGGGGGGTTATGGGGGGAGGATTGTAAAGAGAAGGAGAGGATATTGGAGAGGCAAGAGTCTGGGAACACGGAGAGGTAGATTCACTTGCATGCTTTGCCATTTATGCCTCTTTCTCTCTCTCTCTCTCTCTCTCTCTCTCTCTCTCTCTCTCTCTCTCTCTCTCTCTCTCTCTCTCTCTCTCTCTCTGGAAAAGAAGAGTTTTGATTGAGTACATTTGATAATGATTTATTTGTCCTTTGTACAGTGGATTTTACGTATAGTAATAGCTTCTGTTGGAAGCCCATTAATACCATGTAATACTATAAAAAATGAAATAGTAACTGCCAAAGAAACTTTATCTTAGTTTTTCAAAGCATAAAGTATTTCCTAAAGACTTCACAAATCCAGAAAGATCTTATTACTTAACAAAAGAAACGTAACAACTTATTTAAAGAAAACAGCAAATAAACATAAGAATGATTTGCTTCTTAAGGAAGTAATGTACACTTAAAAACTTGCCGTAAAAAAAAAACGGTAATTTAATCCTGGAATAAATGTTGCCAGGCATTTACCGTTTTGAAAACGGACATATTGACGTTAAGGAGTGATATTACGGTCACCAACCTGTAATACATAATAACACAGTAGAGTAAAAAATAACGGCCGCCTGTATTTTACTGAAATACAGCTGAGAACAGTATATTTTACTGAAAATTTCCGATTAAAATTACTTTTTTTTTTTAACAGTGCATGATACAAAATGAAACAAAGGCCATATTTGTCTGGAGGATGTATACAAGAGTGATAAAAAAAAGACGGATAAATACATATTAAAGTAGGCACGCACAGAGGACTGTAATAATTGCAGCCAGTACAGAGATTCTAACAACTGCATCGCGCATCACCGAACAAAATTGGAAAATTTAAAGATTGTTGGTCTCCACACAAGCAGAGAAAATATAGCGTAACAATAAATCTCCAGAGAGATTAGCGAGAGACTTAATGGACAGCAAGCTATGTTAAATAAATGAAATGCATATATGAAGCAAAGGTTTGAAAAGTCAAATTGAATCCCTGAACAAACAGGAGAGACGGATGCTTTCTGCGTAGTAGTGTTCTTATGTATTATACTGTATATGCAAAAATAATAGATGTAAACATACTGGTGCGTGAGTATATTTATCTATGATGAATACATCGCTTTAGTGTTTTATAAATGTTTATTTTTCAACAATATTAAACCCTTACCTTTCATAGAGACGACTAGGAATGAAATCATACTGTGATAACTAATATATTAATATTCTATCGGTTGAATTCTTCATCATCATCATCATCATTATAATCTGATCCTATGCCTATTGAGGCAAAGGGCCTCAGAGGATTCATTGGCTAGAGTCATCAAAGGATAGCCAGTTCCTTGTGATGCTCACTGCCTATCTAACTAAGGCAAGTGACCCCTGTCAGTCCATACTAATTCTAGTAAGATCATCCGCCAGGCATCAGGAGTAGAGGCCGAAAAGACATCTTGTCTACCGCCTCAAAACCCAATCCGTCACCCTACTGCCAGTGACTTCATCGAGGTTTAGGGGGGACATTTTCTCCACACGCAGAGTTCTCGTTACTCCACCAGGTTGTTCATCCGCTTATATAACCGATGGCAAACATAGATTGCTAAGATATACCGGTTGAATAAGCTGTTTCATTTACCTACAAAAAGGGCTCACCAGCAACGAAACCTTTGTTTACCTTTCTCATAATACAATTACATTTCCGCACTCTCTCCTCTCCGGTTATTTCGCTCTTTGTAGGTCTCTCTCTTCTGCGTACTTGCATATCCGAATGGAATTATTTATCCTGCTTAACAGCCATCCTCCTCTTCCCATTGAGAAAGTTTCTTGACTTTCTGATTCAGTTATCTTATATAAGCTTTCTTGTATCTTTACATTTCTCATTCCTCCAATCATCTAGACTTATCAGTTACTAATTTCCACAGCTTTTTTAGTTTTACATTCAACCTTAGGCAGGCTTTTTACTACCAAATATTTAGTATAGAGCCTTTCATTTTCTTTATTTCCATCTTCTTTAATCATATAATTGTTCTTTTGCTCAAAATATCTATGAAAATTAACTATTTTACCCATACACCAACTACAGTCTGTTAACATTCATTCCTCTATTTTTCTAACTTTCAATTACCACTATACTCTCTCTCTTCTTCCCATTCCCTTTTGATATTCTCTTTTGACAAATATTACAAAACAACTCACCAATCTTACTAAGTTCCTTTTCTTACTACCAATCGACACAATATCACCTGTAAACACATGCAATTGTACACTATTCACGATACTTATTGTTATTCCATAATCTTTCACCTATACAGAATATCTTGTCTATTTTCAATCTATTATCGTGAATTAAGCCCTTAACCATCCCATCTTCCAGGCATATATCTTATCATTATTATTATTATTATTATTATTATTATTATTATTATTATTATTATTATTATTATCATTATTATTATTATTATTATTATTATTATTATTACGAGCTAAGCTACAACACTAGTTGGAAAAGCAATATGCTATAAGCCCAGGGGCTCCAACAGGGAAACATAGCCCAGAGAGGAAAGGAAACAAGGAAATAAATAAACTACAAGAGAAGCAAGCAACAATTAAACTAAAATATTTCAAGAACAGTAACAAGATTAAATTAGACCTTTCATGAGAATAGTTCATAAAATAAAGTTATATCCACATTGTAAAATGCCACTAGTGAAAAATAAATCATGATCCTGGTCGGTTTCATATATCAAGACATGCACAGGACTCATAAATGAGAACATCAAGCAGCAACACAAATCTTGATAAATTTCCCTTGTGGTATTTTCCCATATTCTAACACAAGCTTAACCATTATCAGCTACATAGAACATCCTCAATATTCTTCATTGGATCAGTTCCATCATCATATCTTAAAATCCTTTGCTTGCAATTCATCTGATTTGCAATAAATTACCTAGGCTTTCTTAAAGACGCCTACAGTACATTGCTTTGAACCAATCAATTCATAAATAATATTTACTTTCTCATTCTTAGTACCTCCATTAGGCTCATTCTCATTAAAAATAAGGTTGTTTCTTAACATACATTTACTTCTACTATAAAATAAACAACTTACGAAAATATATAAATTTAAGTCAATAAATCAATCAAAACACACACATTATATATATATATATATATATATATATATATATATATATATATATATATATATATGTATATATATATATATATGTATATATATATATATATATATATTAAATATATAAAGAGAGAGAGAGAGAGAGAGAGAGAGAGAGAGAGAGAGAGAGAGAGAGAGAGAGAGAGAGAATGTATACATTATACACATTCGTCTAAGTCTAAGAAGACGTGCATACGCATCTAGCTGTCCCAAAAATACGATTATGTATGTTTATATACATTATGTGTGTACATACGTAACAGTGTTTGTGCCTCAAGATCGACCCGAATATGTAATTCCAACTAAATGCTCATGAATACAGAGCCCCAGTTTTATGTATATTATTGATTATTAAAGACTTTGCCCAATACGAAAAACACATATAATCTGCTCTTTTCTACCCTAAAGAGAAGAGGCTAAATTAAACCGTCGAAATAATGGCATTTACGATACTGTTCTGAATAAGTGTAACAAAGCATCTTTGCATTATGTATTTTAATAAAACTACGTTTCATTGCTGCAATAAAATACAATATTCCCCCAGGGATAACCTACTCTAACTGAAATGGGATAGATTGCATGCAATTCCAGAATAGATCGGTTAAGATTGCACACGTTACGCCATTCTCTTAGTATCTTCCAGTATTTGGCAAATAATTTTCCATCGTTCCAGTTTAAAGTAAATTTATTTTCTCTACATATTGAAATTTTACCAAAAATTCTAAGTTAAAACATATTAAATATAATGTTTCAGGCCTTTAATCCAGACTAAACTTTCTATACACTTATCTCATCGCCATAATCTTTTCGTCTTCCTTTATATGATTTATTATGAATGAAATCAAATCGGTTACTTATCTGGAAGACTCCATTTTAACTCCAATTTCCCAGATAACCTATTGCAGTCTACTATTCATTTTGTTTATCACAATGTAGAAAATATTAACCAGGTCAAAGCTAAGGGTATATGTTTTACACTCATTTTTTTTATTCATCTCTGAAAGCCATTTGATGAGAACACTTCAGTAATTCCTTTGATGATGATAATCAAAAGTTTTAAAACTCGATGCTTTCTTTCATGTTACTCTCTCTCTCTCTCTCTCTCTCTCTCTCTCTCTCTCTCTCTCTCTCTCTCTCTCTCTCTCTCTCTCTCTCTCTCATCATTGCTTTAGTTATTCATATAACCACGGTGATTTTATCTAATTATTTCGTCTTTTTTTCCCACCACCATCGTCACTGCAATTAATTAGTTATTGATGAAATGAGGAACGAACTATTTGCATATTATACTTGATACCTAAACAATCAACATTTTATAGATATAATGCAACACTTGTCAGAAAAAAAAAATAGTTTTTCTTTTCCACTGATTTTTACTTTTTAAAAGATTTAATTTGCTTCAGAGCTGATGCTGATTGCAATATTCTATTATAAACATACATTTATACATACAGTATATATATATATATATATATATATATATATATATATATATATATATATATATATATATATATACAAAGTATATATAATATATATATATATATATATATATATATATATATATATATATATATATATATATATGCATAAATTCAAGTTCGTTTTTGTATATATAAATCTATTAAAATGGATACACGGATAACCAAACGTACCCTGCTAAAGAGCATGTACTTCTTCTTCTTCTTCTTCTTCTTTGTCTACATCTTTTCCCACTTCTATGTGAGGTCAATGTTTCTGGTCAGCTTTCTCCATCTACCTCTGTTCCACAACTCATCACCGGTTAATCCCTTTGATCGAAAGTCATCCTTGATACAGTCCACCCACCTTCGCTTTGGTCTCCCTCTCCTTCTCGTTCCCTGTACCTTCATTTCCATCACTCTCCTCCCAATATACTGTTCATCTCTCATGACATGACCATACCACCTCAGTCTACTTTCTTGAATCTTATCTGAAAGTTTTCTAACTCCTGTGGTACCCCTAATTACCTCATTCCGTTCCTCATCTCCTCTTGTCATCCCACACATCCATCTCAACATTCTCATCTCTGCCACATCCATCTTCTTCTCTTCTGTCTTCTTTATTGCCCACGTCTCCGCTCCATACATCATTGCCGGTCTCACAACTGTCCTGTGTACTTTACTTTTCAACTTAACCCTTATTTTCCTACGCACCTTTTTTTCCAATTCTTCCATCCTGCTTGTATTCTGTGGTTTATTTCTGCCCCCAGATCACCATCCTCTACAACTGTTGATCATAAATACATGAAATTTTCAACTCTTTTCAATCTCTCTCCTTGTAAACTAACTTCCACATTCTCCCCATTTTTCAATCTCAAATACTCTTGTCTTTTTCCTGCTGATCTTCAATCCTCTATTTTAACATTTCTCTTCTCCACTCTTCCAGTTTCTCTTCTACTACCTCTCGGCTAGTGCTACAAAGTATAACATCATCAGCAATAAGCATATACCACGGAGACTGATACTATAACTCTAATGTTCTAAAACTTAAATATGAATACGTGCATTTGCAAGAGAACAGGAAAATACCCACTATTATTATTATTATTATTATTATTATTATTATTATTATTATTATTATTATTATTATTATTACTTGCTAAGCTACAACCCTAGTTGGAAAAGCAGGATGCTGTAGGCCTAAGGGCTCCAACAAGGAAAATAGCGTAGTAAGGAAAAGAAATGAGGAAAAACTACAAGAGAAGTTTAAGAACAATAAAAACATTAAAATAAATCTTTCATATATAAACTATAAAAACAAGAGGAAGATAAACAAAATAGAATAGTGTGCCAGAGTGTACCCTCAAGCAAGAGATCTCTAACACTAGGCAGTGGAAGGCCATGGTACAGAAGCTATGGCACTACCTAAGATTAGAGAACAATGGTTTGATTTTCGTGTGTCCTTCTCCTAGAAGAGCTGCTTACCATAGCTAAAGAGTCTCTTCTACCTTTACCAAGAGGAAAGTAGCCGCTGAACAATTACAGAGCAGTAGTTAACCTCTTGAAAGAAGAAATATTGTTTGGTAATTTTAGTGTTGTCCAATGCAGTAGGAAAGAGGAGAATGTGTAAAGAATAAGCAAGAATATGCTATGCATGTGTCGGCAAAGATAGAATGGGCCGTAACCAGAGAGGGAGATCCAACGTAGCACTGTCTGGCCAGTCAGAGGACCCAATAACTCTCTAGCGGTAGCACCTCAAAGGGTGGCTGGTGCCTTGGTTAACCCACTACCTACAAGGCTGGTATCATCATTTCTATCGTTGATATAATAATCAATATTACAACTGTTATGAATCAGATTTTTACAGTAAGGCAGATATGCGAGAAATATTTAGCAAAATGTAAGGAGGTGTATGTTGCGTTTATGGATCTGGAGAAAGCATATGATAGAGTTGATAGGGAAGCAATGTGGAATGTGATGAGGTTATATGGAGTTGGTGGAAAGTTGTTGCAAGCAGTGAAAAGTTTCTACAAAGGTAGTAAAGCATGTGTTAGGATAGGAAATGAAGTGAGTGATTGGTTTCCGGTGAGAGTGGGGCTGAGACAGGGATGTGTGATGTCGCCGTGGTTGTTTAACTTGTATGTTGATGGAGTGGTGAGAGAGGTGAATGCTCGAGTGCTTGGACGAGGATTAAAACTGGTAGACGAGAATGACCATGAATGGGAGGTAAATCAGTTGTTGTTTGCGGATGATACTGTACTGGTTGCGGACACAGAAGAGAAGCTTGGCCGATTAGTGACAGAATTTGGAAGAGTGTGTGAGAGAAGGAAGTTGAGAGTTAATGTGGGTAAGAGTAAGGTTATGAGATGTACGAGAAGGGAAGGTGGTGCAAGGTTGAATGTCATGTTGAATGGAGAGTTACTTGAGGAAGTGGATCAGTTTAAGTACTTGGGGTCTGTTGTTGCAGCAAATGGTGGAGTGGAAGCAGATGTACGTCAGAGAGTGAATGAAGGTTGCAAAGTGTTGGGGGCAGTTAAGGGAGTAGTAAAAAATAGAGGGTTGGGCATGAATGTAAAAAGAGTTCTATATGAGAAAGTGATTGTACCAACTGTGATGTATGGATCGGAGTTGTGGGGAATGAAAGTGACGCAGAGACAGAAATTGAATGTGTTTGAGATGAAGTGTCTAAGGAGTATGGCTGGTGTATCTCGAGTAGATAGGGTTAGGAACGAAGTGGTGAGAGTGAGAACGGGTGTAAGAAATGAGTTAGCAGCTAGAGTGGATATGAATGTGTTGAGGTGGTTTGGCCGTGTTGAGAGAATGGAAAATGGCTGTCTGCTAAAGAAGGTGATGAATGCAAGAGTTGATGGGAGAAGTACAAGAGGAAGGCCAAGGTTTGGGTGGATGGATGGAGTGAAGAAAGCTCTGGGTGATAGGAGAATAGATGTGAGAGAGGCAAGAGAGCGTGCTAGAAATAGGAATGAATGGCGAGCGATTGTGACGCAGTTCCGGTAGGCCCTGCTGCTGCCTCCGATGCCTTAAATGACCGCGGAGGTAGCAGAAGTAGGGGATTCAGCATTATGAAGCTTCATCTGTGGTGGATAATGTGGGAGGGTGGGCTGTGGCACCCTAGCAGTACCAGCTGAACTCGGTTGAGTCCCTTGTCAGGCTGGAGGACCGTAGAGAGGAGAGGTCCCCTTTTTTGTTTTGTTTCATTGTTGATGTCGGCTACCCCCCAAAACTGGGGGAAGTGCCTTGGTATATGTGTGTATGTACAACTGTTATAACCATCCATATTACTATTAAGTTAACATCATCATCATGTAAAACATGTATATAGGTCTTAAAACACAAAGAATAGAAAAGTTCGTAAAAGGTAGAATAAAAAGAGAAAGATTAAGAAATTGGTAATGATATAACTAAAACTAATTGTTAAATAATCTTAAATCTTTTATCAATAAAAGATAAGTGAGCATCGGAACTCTACACGCCAGGAAGGTTATCTCTACTTGTCATTGAGATTTCTGCGTAGAGCATATCAAAATAAGCAGTTTATGTAGAATATGCAGCACGATAAGAACTGAAAGCGTGAGAGATAAGGTAATACAGAAGAATGATGTAAAATTCCTTCTCTTCTCCACTCCTCCAGTTTCTCTTCTACTACCTCTAGCCTAGTGCTACACAGTATAACATCATCAGCAAAAAGCATACACCAAGGAGACTGATCTCTAATACCTTGTGTTACTACATCCATGACCAGATCAAATAGGTAAGGAAAACAAAAGTAAAAAAAAGAAAGAAAAAAAAAACGCTATTTTGCATGAATCATGGGAACAGGTACTATAACTCGAATATTCTAAAACTTAAATCTGAATACGTGCATATGCAAGAGAGGAGGAAAATACCCTCTCTATTATCAGTATTATTATTATTATTATTATTATTATTATTATTATTATTATTATTATTATTATTATTATTATTATCACTTGCTAAGCTACAACCCTAGTTGGAAAAGCAGGATGCTATAAGGCTAAGGGCGAATAGAGCAGAGAACATAGAGATGAGTTCATCAAATACTCGTAGATCAGAGAACTTTGAGATGAGATCATCAAATTTTCTATAGTTTTTACAGTTTATAAACGAAAGATTTATTTTAATGTTATTATTGTTCTTAACTTCTCTTCTAGTTTTTCCTCATTTCTTTTCCTCACTGGGCTATTTCCCCTGTTGAATCCCTTCTGCATATAGCATCCTGCTTTTCCAACTAGGGTTGTAGCTTAGCAAATAATAATATAAATATAAATAATAATAATAATAATAATAATAATAATAATAATAATAATAATAACAATGTGGGAGGCCGAATTAAAAAGAACAGTAATATACTGAATATTCAAATAAAATCTGTTACGGTGAATAGAATTAAGTGTAGAATCATATTCTACTAGCATCAGCGCTAATAAAAATATGAATAAAGCCGAACGCTGGGAGAGAAAAAGAATCAAAATCTAGCCTCTCCTCCATTAAGAGTGGTGAATAATTAAAAATGCTGGCTGAGCTGTATTAGGTTTTACAAGAATAATCAAAATAGTAAAATAAAATAACAGAAAATATGAATATACATACGCTTTTTCATGCAGTATACACACACACACATATATATATATATATATATATATATATATATATATATATATATATATATATATATATATATAAATATATATTATTTCTTTCTGGTCATGCTGATCGACAACCGCTAGGAAAACAACAATCTCCCTCAAATTGCTTGAACTATCGTGTTGCAGTTAGGAAATGGTAGGGTGAGATAGGTTGTTGAATGTGTGTACACATCTTTCTAAATATTTTGACGGATCGCGTACACTAATGATTGTGTGTATGTGTGTATATATATATACACACACACATATATATATATATATATATATATATATATATATTTATATAAATACACATACATATATATGTAAATATATATATATATATATATATATATATATATATATATATATATATATATATATATATATATATATACTGTATATTAATGTGTGTGTGTGTGTGAGCTGAGTAAATAATCTTTATAAATATATGTGTCTTATATAAATGAAATTTTATCATGATAAAATCCCATGACCACACAAACCAATCGATTTTATGAACATCCTTAAAATCCTTCTAATTAATTATTACTAAAATGGGCTCCTCTTTTCCTTTATGAATTCTCTTTAGTTCTTAGGCCACATCAATTCCTCAAGGGTCATGGATCATTCAACTCTTTCAATGGACCTCTTCCTAAATAATATTCATAATATCATATAAATGTTCCCCAACGTTTTGAATCATTTTTGTCTATTATCAGTTTGTTCTTTTTCTTTGAATAATTATGTCATATTCATTTAGTGTTCCACTTCTCTAAACCCTTATTTACAATACTCTTCCTATGAATTAATTTCTAAATAATGTAATGGCCTTTGATAAAGTGAAAATCAAGCAATAAAAAAACAACTATTATGACTGTTTGACCAAAGTCCCCTTTTTAAAGATTTTGTTTTTAGATTTAATTCACCCTTTCCGATGAACATACTATGTTTCTCGTTTGTACACCTTTTATGAATAAATTAAATTATCCACCATCCCTAAACACACATTCTTATCATGCTCTCCACTATCTTTTTCACGCACCTTTCATAATTACAAATCCACTATGTTAAAACTTATCTTAAAACTTTATAAAGAAAGGATAATAAACTATTTGGTTTGTTCCTACTGCTTGTATATAAGTTAAAGATATAACCCTTCAGGGAGGAGAACTTTCTGAACTAGGACAAATATGCTTCTAAAAAGTTAGGGTAGTTTAGGACCTGAAAACATTCATTATAATAGGAACGAGTATGTTTTCAGCTTATGAAAACCTCTCTATGGAACGCGTATACTTCACAATATAGTTTTTTACCTCCGCCAACGAAGTTAGAGGGAGGTTATGTTTTACCCCCTGTTTGTGTGTTTGTTTGTGAACACTTTCCTGGCCACATTTTTATCGTAGAGTAATGAAACTTGGAGGGTTTAACTGTTCTGTAAAAAGCTAGAAATTATTAAATTCTAGAAGGACTAGGTAAAAGGTCAAGCAAAATGTCCAATTAACGTAATCAGCAATAGGTTTGGACATTGTTATCCTAGAGACCTCAAACTTTGTTCATATTTGAGTGTATGAAAATCCACTCCAATCAATACATGTTAAGTTCTAAGGGCAAGGTCAAGCAAAAAGTCGAGAAATAAGCTACCGCGGCGGAGCTCTGTGTTCTACTGGGTGCCCCTCTAGTTTTATATAAGACTTTTACCTCACTTTTCTATCTTTAATTCTAACCAAAATCCAAGTGTTATGTTTCCATAGACATTGAACAAGCACTTGGAGGACATGAAGGGAAGATCTGACTAAAGAGAAAAAGATATATTCAAAATAAATGTAGATTGGCTGGTTTCATCAAATAATACTTTTGGATTTGGTAGGTGTTATTGGTATCAGAGCAATTACATGTTTAAAAAAAAGCGAAAGTATCCTATATTCCTAATATGAGTTTCTATTGATATTATCTCATATATATATATATATATATATATATATACACATTCATATGCATATGCATATACATAATATATATATATATATATATATATATAAATATATATATATATACTTTATATATATATATATATATATATATATATATATACATATATATATATGCGTGTGTGTATTTATACATATACATATATATACTGTATATATATATATATATATATATATATATATATATATATAATATATATATATATATATATATATATATATATATATATATATATATATATACATATATATATACACGAGTGTATTTCTTAAGAAATCCCATAAAAAGAAACAGGAAATTGAATAAATCACAATATCTCAACCAATACACATTAAACTTTATCTCAGTGAAAAAAATGGGAGAGGAAGCTCACTGACAGTTTATAAACAATGTCAGGAAAATTTAATTTTACGGGTACTTTTATCTAAAAAAAAAAAGATGAGGTCTGTTTGAGGAAAAATAATCCAGATTCAATTTCTTCCGAAGGTATTTTCGTTATATATATATATATATATATATATATATATATATATATATATATATATATATATTTTTTTTTTTTTTAAACCAGGGCAGAGGTTGACGTCATCTTCACATATGAGGATTATCTATGTGTCGGTGTTCCTGGATTATCTATTTTCCACTGTCCATTGGATAATTTCATGCTATATGTTTGGTGTATGATGGCAGATTTCAGTATTGTTCTCCTGTACGGAAAGATAACCACTTCTGTTGATGCAATGCCCAAAGTCTTTAAGATGAACGTGAATAATCGAGTTCTCAAAACCTTATCTGACAGATCTTTTGTGCTCAGACAATCTTTCAGATATAGAATGGCCAGTTTGCCAAACTTCAGCTTTGCTGCAATTTCTGTTTTGTTCTGATAAGAAGTAATAGGAGCACTCAATAGTCTTAATTGCCTTCTTAATATTTTCTATACAAAGGAGTTTTATTTAGGTTATGAAATACATTTTATTTTTCGGTGACTTATCGCTATAATATATTGTATTGGATTTATTGGTGGCTTTTTCGATATTCAACTTCAAATTCCTTATTAAAGTAGGGTTGGAGACAGGTTCTCAATTCTCTCTAAAAAATTACAAGTTATCCCAATATTTACTTGAACATTATATATGAGG
>NC_090745.1:106968021-106970521 GCF_036898095.1 Palaemon carinicauda | reverse complement strand
AATTCATTTATGGCAATAGCATGTGGTTGGGCAGAGATTCGAACTCGTGCCACTCAGCAAAGACCATGCCTATGGGGAATCTATAAACCAAGCTATCAAGAATTATAGCTCAGTTGGTAGAGTTCCCGCACACATGGTTTCGGCTGAGCGGCACGAGTTAGAATCTCTGCCCAGCCAGAAGCTATTACCATAAATGAATTTCAGTGGATATATATTCCCAAGGTAGAATACGGTAATGAATGCCAATATATATATATATATATATATATATATATATATATATATGTGTGTGTGTGTGTGTGTGTATAAAATAATAATAATCATGCATGTAAATTATATGAATTTGGTACTCATACTATCACAGCATTCACTAGTAAACTCGGAGAGTTTGTGACTAAATATTTTGCGCACAATCATATATATATATATATATATATATATATATATATATATATATATATACATATATATTATATATATGTATACATATATATATATATATATATATATAATGTATTGAATAATAACTTTCCATTGATATCGCATTGACAAGAAAAAAATCAAAGAGTTTGTGACTAGATATCTCATACTTTCCTGAACTTTATCAAGAATACTTTTAATTATGTGAATAACACGGTGACATTTAAAGTGCAAATGTTACATAAGGCTCGAGTATCCTTTTCCATATCAGTTTTTCTTTAGCTTATGAGGACATATTAAAAAAACTAATCAGAAATACATGTCACATACTATCTTTTCAATCTATACCTGATTAATGTCAGAAAAATCTTACGTGGAAGTTCATTCAACCCTGCTGGCCTCAAGTCATCATAAAAGAGGAGGGCTGTTCGTATGGTTATCGGAACAAACCAAAAACCATAAAGATATGAAGCAATGGGTACACAAGCAAAAAGTCAAACGCTGAATTGGCGTGTGTCTAACGCACAGAACTTGTTATTGTTAGTAGAATGATAACCAAAAAGTGCTCAGTAATTCATATAATTACCTCCACCAACGAAGTTGGAAGGAAGTTATGTTTTACCCCTTCTTTGTGTGTTTGTTTGTTAGTGAACACCTTCTTGGCAACAATTTCAATCTTAGAGTAATGAAACTTGCAGGGATTAACTGTTATGTAAAAAGCTGAAATTTATTAAATTTTGGAAGGTCAAAGTCAAAGGTCAAGGTAGGGGCAAGCAAAATGTCCAATTCAAGTAATCAGCCATAAGTTTGGATATCGGTGTCACATAGACTTCAAAATACACGCCAACTAATACATGTTAAGATCAAAGGTCAAGGTCGAGTCCAATGGCAAGGCACAAAAATGGTCAAATTTCGGTCATCAACCATCGTAAAGTAATGAAACTTGTTCCTAATACATCTTGACGCGAATTTCAATAAAAACACTGAAAATCTTCCAAAGTGGGATTTGAACTCATGACGATGGAAAGAAAGATTCCATGAAACTGGTGACTGTTACGAGAAGGCTACTTAGATCTTGATATATATGAGTTGAATTGTGGGGATATGAACAGAATGTGTTGAAACAAAATTTGCATTTAAAAAAAAATGGAGCATAACAGTTTGATCGAAGAAATTGTCATCAGTGAAATTTCATCGTCTAAGTTGCTTCAATATTTCATCAAACTCAAAATTTTCCAATAAATGAAGGAGGAGCCAAAGTCATCTACAAGCCTAACATGAAGTTATCCAGGAGGTAAGGTTATATTAAAAGATTGTTATAGCCCGTTGATAACGTTCCTGTCTCGCAATCAGTGGGCCGGGAGGTCGAACTCTGTTCAAACCAGATAGTTTTTAGTAATGTCTGCATTCTCAATATCCTTGAGAACCAGAGTTGCTAGGTTGGCCTTTTTCTGGCCAAAAGCCTCAAATTTAACCCTTTTGAAATCAGTTGGCCCTTAGTACCATCGTGACAAAAAGGTTTGGCATTAAATGCTATATTTTTGGCCTTTTTCTACCATTGGGTTGGCCTTTTAAAGCTGTAGTTGATTAGAAGTTGGCCTTTTCTCATTTAGAAAACCTGGCAACTCTGTTGAGAACTGTGGATGGCGGGATTTGGAGCAGCCTATAGCTCAACCTATTGAGTAATCCTTAAACATAACCAGGCCCTACCTGGTACTAGCTTATGTTGAAAAATAGCTTGAATGCTGATCATATGAACATATAGTAAGTCTGTAAGACATTGCCATGGCCAACTTCTGCTGCTCATGATAGACCTTTAAAACTCTTTAACTAAATATCTTTGTAATAATGAATATATCAAATATACTAAAGTCACTCGCAAGTACTGATTTTAGTCTCCTCACAAGAAAGAAGCCATATTTCAGAGAACAATACGGAAAATGGCTATACTGAATTTAAGGAACAAGTATCATCCGCTGTGAAAGTCCTTCTTTTCACTGGATTGAGCCACTGAATACTTTCTATACTGTAAGTTTCATCACAGATATAAAAATCTGGAAATATAATGATGATGATAAAT
>NC_090745.1:106953021-106963021 GCF_036898095.1 Palaemon carinicauda | reverse complement strand
TAAATGAAAATACAATTCATGAAAATCATGAAATAATATTTGTTCATTGCCGATTAAAATAATAAATGGGTCTTTTTTCTGTAAGATATATCTCATGGAAATCATGAAATCATGAAATATTATTCGTTCATTGCCGATTAAAACAATAAATGGGTCTTATCATCACTACAGAAAATCGTCACCCTAAAATGAACAAATCGAAAAAAAAAGAAAAATGAAGACAAATAAAAAACAGAGCTCTTATACAAAGTAGATGCTGTTTATGGATGAAAGGTCATCATATCTTGTTTCTTCATCATGGTAGAGTAATGCCAACTACATGAACATCAGTAGTTCTGTAATCAGTCGATTCTGGGTAACCTATCTATGCCAGTATATTGCTTCCTCTTTTCCGTAAGAACATAAAACACACACACACACACACACACACACACACATATATATATATATATATATATATATTTATAAACATATATATATGCATACAGTATATACATAAATATATATTTATGTATATATACTGATATATATATATATATATATATATATATATATATATATAATATATATATATATATATATATATGCATATATATATATATATATATATATAATATATATACAATATATATATATATACATATACACATATATATATATATATATATATATATATATATATATATATATATATATATATATATATATAATTTAGACATTAAGGCGGTATGGTTATGAAATGATGATGTAAACTAAATTTATTGAGGGGGCGGATCAGAATCATGACGTCAATTCATCACAATGACTCAGGATCAAACATTAATAATAAATATGACTGACTTTGGCATTTCTACGAAATAGCTTCATAATACAGTACACGTCTTTACTGATATTTTCGTCTAATATCGAGCGACAGTATATGAGGAAAGGATAATTTTCAGGCAACTTTCAACTCTAAACTAAGAGGCACTACAAAGTATTACAATGCACGACGTTTAATTTGTGTAAAGAAAAAAATAGTGATTAGGGTAAATAATTGACAAATATAGTTATATGTGAATACAATGGTGTAATAATGCTATTGTAAGAAAATGTTAACGTTTAATAATCTAGTCAACTTGATAAAAAAAGTTTCAGTTTTACGTCTGATTCCTTATCAAAACTTGACAAAACGTGTGGCTATTGCAACCTTCTAATCTAGTGTATAGAATGCCTTGACGAAATGGGGCATGGAGAGTGTAATGTACGAAAATAATACTACAATAATTACGCAATAATCATTGATAATTAAATACCAGTATGTACTTGAAAAATTCTAAGTAAAGTCTAGTTATGTTCCTTGATTCTCCTGTAATAATAATAATAATAATAATAATAATAATAATAATAATAATAATAATAATAATAATAATAAACAGCCATATACTCTCAATATAACAAACTTCCTTTCTTAATGTAGAATTAAATACCCAAGCCGTTTAAGGTACTTTATCTAACAACTTTTTGAAGAGGTAAACCCCATATTTATATTCTTTGCGTCATCACCTATTATACAGCATTCCTTTGATAAAATTATGTTTAAAAAAAATAAGCTGCAACCCTGAGGTTAATTAAGGTATTATGATTTGAATTGTATTTATTTCATATGTTGTGAACAAGTGAAAGAAGTACCAGAACTAAAAGTCTATTTTTTTTTAATATTCACAAACGATATATAAAATAAACCTAATAGCAATCCATTGTCACCATAAAAGTAATATAAGGTGAAATTTTTTCAACTATATGCTACTCATTTAAAATTTTAGGTTTGATTCTTAATTGCAAATTTTATTTTGAGAAACACATTCGGTCTGTATGTTCTTCAATTGCATAAAAAAGGGCATATTGAGAAAGTCTTTTAAGATTTTCAGTGACCAATCTATTCTGAAGAGATGTTTTAATTTTTTCATTCTGCCTTGTTTCGAGTATTGGTCTTCCATCTGGTCTTCAGCTATTGATTCGCATTATAATTTGTTGGACATAACCCTGCGTTCAATTAACTCTTTTATTCCTCATCTGGATATTAATCTCTGGTACCTTCGTTCAGTTAGTTCCTTTACGCATGTTGCATAAGATTTTTCATAATTCTGACCATCTTTTGTATTCGGATCTTTCCAAAATGTACCATCATGTACATAGATTTAAGTATGAATTTCTAATAGTCTAGCCTTCTACATAATAATGTTCAATACTACACAGTATTCTAAAAGTTTTATTCCAGCCATGACCAAATTGTGGAATAATCTTCCTAATCAGGCAGTTGAATCGGTGAAATTTCAGATGTTCAAACTTAAGGTGAAAGTTTTCATGATGAACAGGCTGACACGAGTCTGCCTATCCTCATAGTTTACAGTATATACGACATATCTAGATTGACAATGTTACTGACTTCAAGGTATTTTATATTCTTTATTCGTTACTTTTCATATAAAGTTTACTTATTTTCTTTCCTCACTAGGCTATTTTTCCCTGTTGGAGCCATTGGGCTTCTAGTACCCTGCTTTTCCAACTAAGGTTGTAGTTTAATAATAATAATAATAATAATAATAATAATAATAATAATAATTCAGCATATTAAAGATTGGAGTAAATAACCCTCAAATCTCTCTCTCTCTCTCTCTCTCTCTCTCTCTCTCTCTCTCTCTCTCTGATGACGTAACCACACAATAATTCCTGAGAACAAGAAGGGTGATAGCAGCAGAAGACAACTACTGTAGTATACAGTAGAGCACATATATATATATATATATATATATATATATATTATATACACACACACACACACACACACACACATATATATATATATATATATATATGTTCAAAGAACAGAAAACGTTTCAGCGGCGTCCAAAAATCGCAGACACCTTCTCTTCTGACAGATCGATCTGTAGATAGTTTTCAGAAATGCATTTTTCTTCATCTATTGTTTGATGCCGACACGTGTTTCGGATCCCTAATATATATACACACACACACACACACACACATATATATATATATATATATATATATCACGTTTATACTAAGTACACATATGCCGCCAATATAAATTAACATAACAATAGCCGAACAGCGCTCAACGAACTTATGGAAACGTCCGCCGTAACTCAATAAACAAACTTTTGATCATTAGCCTAATGAGTTACTTTTATTTGGCGCGTCTCAACGCCAATTTCTTAATGGACGATAAACTCCAAAACCAAACCAAACAGGCCTTTCCGTCACTAACCTTCAGCCTTGAAAAGGCAGGTACAAAGTGCGAAAGGAACATAGTTATAATAGGGAGCGAATATTCTCAAGTAGCGGTTTCTCGGAAATTTAAAAAAAAAAAAAAAAAAAAAAAAAAAATCCGCAGACTTGCTCCATTTCTTACAGCTCGAAACTTTCTCTGAAAAAAAAAAAATTTCTTGGATTAAGTTACGTATAGAACGTGCCGTGAAGGGGCAGGGGGTTTAAGTAGGATCTTGATGATGATATTGATTTATCTCTCTCTCTCTCTCTCTCTCTCTCTCTCTCTCTCTCTCTCTATATATATATATATATATATATAGAAACAGAATGTGGAGTAATAATAATTATAATAATAATAATAATAACAATAATAATAATAACAACAATAATGATAATAATAAAATAATTATAATAATAATAATAATAGTAATAATAATAGTCATAATGTGATGATGGTGATAATAACAATAATAATAAAAACAATAACAACAACGACAACAATAATAAAAACAATAATAATGATGATAATAATAATAATTATAATAATAATAATGGTGATGATAAAAATATTAAAAATAACAACAACAACAACGATAATAATAATAATAATAATAATAATAATAATAATAATAATAATAATAATAATAATGACGCGCTTTAATATAAAAATAATTCTGAATTCTTTTGTGTTGTTATTATTATTATTATTATTATTATTATTGTTATTATTATTATCATTAATTGTTTTTACTGACTGTTTATTGCATTTTAAAATATTTGTATTAGCAAATATGTTTGCCATAGCAGGACAGTTCCTTAATTGGCTTCTTATTTGTAGTTTATATATATATATAAAAAAATAAAGACTAACAGTATAAAAGTCTATTATTCCAAATTGTAAGAGTATATATTGGCCAAAAGAAGCTTAATTTTAAAAATTAAAATTTGCAGAAAAAAACATAAGTTTTCTAGGAGCAAATCATAATACGCATAAAAAGATGAAGTGACAATGATTTAAACTTATATGTATATAGTAATAAAACTAGATGATATACCCTGAAAAATATTTTACAATCAGGAAACTTAATTTCCTTGACACTTTACACAATGAAGGTAATAAAGTCGACAGTCCATTTTGAGTTGCCAATATCAATTGTGATTTCAACATACCAATCGGAAACGAAGTTGCGAACTGAGGTGACGCAACATAAACATTATATTTGCACTCCCACTCGAGTGAAAGTAAAATGCTCCGGTGGTCGAGTGCATGCAGCGCCGTTGCATGATAAATTAGAAATAAGGATTCAACTCTTGTACGTTCCAACTAAACTGCTGCCAGCGAAAATGGGTCGCCATTGTGTTCGGTCGCGTCGCAGGGCAAAGAATTAAAGAGGGCATTTTGCAAACACATCGAAATTCTAAACAAATACTCCTCCGAATTTGTGTAAATAGATAGACGATGGTTTTTAACTCCATGGCCACTCGTTTTTACATGACCTTCGCATATCTTACTATTTGCTGCTAAGTCAGTGCTTTTATTAAGTTTCCAGAAACGTTGAATTTTTTATTGGGGGGGGGGGGAGGGCATGGGGGGAGGGGAGACTGACATTCAGATGGAGTTACTTTTTTCATTTTTTTGTAGGATGTGGCAAGCTCCGACATAAAAGACAAGAATAAAAATGGTAATCTTTTTTTCTTTCTTCATTCACTTCATGCCACATCTGTAGAGCTTACTTATCAACAAGGAGGAATTTACTCACGAAATGCATCGTTTGAATTATCAAAAGTATAAACTTGCAAATCAGACACGCAACTATTGTTATATTTTGCTCTCTCTCTCTCTCTCTCTCTCTCTCTCTCTCTCTCTCTCTCTCTCTCTCTCTCTCTCTCTCTCTCTCTCTCTCTCTCTCTCTCTCTCTCTCTCTCATATATATATATATATATATATATATATATATATATATATATATATATATATATATATAAAGATATATATATATATATATATATATATATATATATATAAAGATATATATATACAGTATATATATATATATATATATATATATATATATATTTATATAGATAGATAGATAGATAGATATATGTGTGTGTACGAGATTGTGAGTGGCATACGTAAACATACTAAGTATGTATGAATACAAAGATATAATAAAGATGTAGATAAGGGGTATAGCATATTTAGGCCAAATTATATTTTGTTAATGTAGAATGGTCACACGGAGTGCAAAGAATGTCTAATTAGGAAGCTTTGAGAGAAAACTTAGTAGGGAGTCCTAGAAGACCTAGCAATTGCTACAAACATCCTTATTCCTTGCAATTACATACTAAAGAATAACCTTACTAGAAAACAATCTCAATGGAGATTCATAAGACTGCAATCTATTTCCATACATTTCAATCAACAAGAGGTATCATAAATCACATTATAAACTACAATTATAATTGAAAAATTTATCACTTGCCCGTTTGCATAACGCAAAATAGATTTCCATATAATTCACAAGAGGTATTATAAATCATATTATAAACTACTATTATAAGGGAAAAATCTATTAACTGTTCTTTTGCATAACGCAAAACAGATTTCCACACAAGAGGTATCATAAATCCCATAAACTACAATTATGATGGAAAAATTGAATAGTCCTTTTGCATAACGCAAAACAGATTTCCACACAAGAGGTATCATAAATCCCATAAACTACAATTATGATGGAAAAATTGAATAGTCCTTTTGCATAACGCAAAATAATAAAATGTTTGGTACCATCTAACTCTTACTTGTTACCCTGACCGTTATTTTTTATTTTCTTATTTTGAGACTTTGATCACACAACGATAAATTAAGAGTTCCGTGTTAATGAACACCCAATCAGCGTCGTTGCTGAAAACTAACTTTACACAGAGAATTATTATTATTATTATTATTATTATTATTATTATTATTATTATCATTGCTATTATTGCTATTATCATTATAATAATAATAATAATAATAATAATAATAATAATAATAATAATTATTATTATTATTGTTATCATCATTATTACTATTATTATTATCATTATTATTATTCTTATTATTATTATTATCATTATTATTTTCATTAGTATTATAATTATTATCAATAATTTCCTCTTTGAAAGAATGCCATTAACAGTACAAAAAGGGTTAGAGATAGTGAGAAAGACGGATGGAAAAGTAAATGAGGATACATAGACGCCTTGTAAAATGCATTTCGAATACGTTGCCATAATTAAATTTGTTTTTAAATCATAATCTCGGAGAGCAGCACTTCCGTTCCAATTGAAATATTAATCAGTTTTTATCACGGCCTTTTTTCCTGTATGACCTTTTTACCTATTCAGCGATATTCGTTGTTAGATAATCAATATACATTGCTGAATCCTTCTCTCTTCTTTTTAAATTATAATAATTATAATTTTCAACTTTTTCAACGGACATAATCCTGTGTGTATATATATATATATATATATATATATATATATATATGTGTGTGTGTGTGTGTGTGTGTTCTATATTAGTTTCACTATCTAATTCTATATATTCATTTTTCCTTTTTTATGGATGTAATAACCCCCGAGAAGTACTTTTTTCGGATCACTTCCATATCATAATAATAAAAATTTTATTATAATTATTACTAGTTAAGCTACAACCTTGATTGGAAAAGCAGTATGGTATAAGCTCAAGGGCTCCAAAAGCGGAAAAATAGCTCTGTGAGGAAAGGAAATTAGGAAATATATAAACTACAAAAAAATTAGTGAACATAAAAAAAAATTCAAGAACAGTAACTATATTAAGATAAATCTTTCATATAATATCTACCCATACTGTGTGTGTATATGCATATATATATATATGTATATGTATATATATTTATTTATATATATATATATATACATATATATATATATATATATATATAATCTACTGTATATACAGTATAATGGATATGAGAGCGGGACATATAAGTGAAAATGACAAATAACATATGTACGAAAAGAATAACAGAATGGTTCCCTATAGATTTCAAACGAAGCTGGTGAAGGAAGAGAATTATCTTTGTTAAAAAGAGATTTACCAGCCTCATGATTCAAGGTCAACTCTCACAGAGCTGCCTCGATTAAACTCGGGGATAAAAGGATTATCTTATTTTAATGCCGAAAAATTAATGAAATACATAATAGCAAATATAAAAGATAAAAAAAAATATAAGAGGTAAAAATATGTGATAAATAGAAATTTGAATCTTATCTATAAAACCAATGTTTCTTACAAAAGTGAGAAATTCTTAGATTCCGATAAAAGGTCAATAAAACTTTTCTCACCAAACCTTAAGTTTCTTTTTCTTTTAAAAAAACTTCACAATCACTGAAAATATATTTCATGGTTAAAACAGAGCCACACCATTGCACCTGGAAAATCTTTCACGAGGAGTGCACATCAATTACCCATGCCTCAGTTTTGTGTGACCTATATGCAAGCTTACTAAAATTACTTCAGTTATCCTTTCTTTTTGTATTGAAGATTCCCATAGAGAAACATATGGTTTTATTTCTATTATCTTACCATTAGCTTCATTATTTCACTGAGCTTGTCATTTTGTAGCTATGAAATGTTTTAAGTGGGTATAACATCTATCACTTGTAGTTTAAAAATTTGTTTTGGTAAATACATTCATGATTTAGCTGCAGTATTGGCTGTTTCTTTACCCAAAACCCCAACATGGGTAAGAATTCAACATATTTCTACATTTACTACACGGAAATAGATCCTGTCAAGTAACATGGTTACTGGAACAAGCTAAAGTAGAGGATATTCTAAAAGCATGTAATATATGAACAAGAAGAATAACAGAATGGGTCCCTACTTATTGCAGACGAAGCAGGGGAAGGAAGAGAAGACGATGGACTGACGAGCGAAGAATATCGGCAATGAATCAATGACGGATAGAAGTGATTTCAAATTTTACTTGAAGCTGATTTTTAATTCTCTCACTTTATTGTTAATTGGGCATTTCGTGTTTATAAATATCCATACACACATACACACACACACACACACACACACACATATATATATATATATTATATATATATATATATATATATATATATATATATATATATAATATAATATATAATATATATACATGTATATATATATATATAATATATATATATATATATATATATATATATATGTGTGTGTGTGTGTGTGTGTGTAAAACATCATCATCATCAGTCGTAGTTACTCCACTACAGGACAAATCCTCAGACATGTCTTTCCACTCACGTATGTTTATGGTCTATCTATGGCAGGCTACACCCGCAAATTTTCTTACCTCGTCAATCCATCGTCTTCTTTTCCTTCCCGAGCTTCGTTTGTAATCTCTCGGGACCCATTATGTTAATCTTAACATTCATCTATTAACTGCCAGTCATAGTATATGTCCTGCTTTAGTCTGCTCTCGTATCCATGTTGTCCTTTTTTCGTTTCTTAAAAGTGTCCATAATTATTATTTCTATGGCTCTTTGAGTGGTAACTACCTTGTGTTTTAAGGCTTTAGTTAGGCTCTAAAGTGTCTGCTTCATAAATTAATACTGGTAGGACCATCTACTTGAATACTTTTCTTCTTATGGAAAGTGGCAGTTTACTTTCCTAATCTCCTGAGTGTACCAAAAGGTCTCAATCCCATGTTAATCCTTCTTTTAATTTTTGCCTCTTGTCCTGGGGAAACAATTACTGTCTGTTCTAAGTACACGTATGTTCATTAACAATTTCTAGTGGTTCCTCCTTAGCCCTTATTTTTTGTCTCTTCATTTTTACTAAGAATTATCTTAGTTTTACTCATATCCATTTTCACTACTACATTTATGCTTTCTCTATTCAAATCTTTAAGCATCTTTTTGCAATTTCTCCCTTCATTCATTAAAAATAACAATGTCATTAAAAAATCTTAAGTTATTAAGGTATTTCTCATTCATTTTAAATCCTAATCTAGATTTTTCAAAATCTTTATAAGATAGGGTCTCCCAGTCAATACGAATTTTCTCACTATCTGAATGTAGGTTTTGAAGTTCTGTACAACCCGAATAGATGTCTCCAAGTGTTCTAACGCTCGATTCTTCTACTCCATGAATTTCAAGTGCTTTCATTACTGCTGAAGTTTTGACATTCTAAAAAGCTTTCTCATAGTATATAAATGATATACATAGTAGTTTGTCATACTCGATAAATTTTTCTTATTAGCTGGTTAACTTCATAGATATGATCTTGTTGAATACCCGCTTCTAAATCCTGCCTACTCTCGTAGTCGCTTAAAATCTAGCTTTCTTTATATTCGGTCTAATTTGATCTTTATAAATATTTTATTGATTACCGAGAGTAAACTTAATGGGCGGTAATTTTTCAAGTCTTTTGTACCTCCTTTTTTGTGAATTAATATTATGATGTAGCTTTTTCAAGCAGTAGGTGTAGAGTATTCTTTCAGCCATTTGTGTAACGTTCAGCAAGTTTTACAACTATGAAACCTTCTCCATTTATTAAGAAATCCATTTTAGGCCATCCTTTCTTGCTGCTTTGTCTTTTCTTAAGCTTCTAATGATATCTTTACTTTTCCTACTGTTACCTTTGGTTGTGGCTCAGGCGTTTCATTATTTCTATGGGCAAAGTTAT
>NC_090745.1:106938021-106948021 GCF_036898095.1 Palaemon carinicauda | reverse complement strand
ATCATAAGAAATCTTTATACTTACTGAGCTCTTATTCTCAATAGAATGTCACATGATAATAAATCGACGTTCGTTTCGATCGTGCAGATTGCCATAACTGTGGCATGACACGGGCTCTTGCGCTTTAAGCAGCCCGTAAGAGAATTATATTTTCAAAGGGTGGCCTCCCAGAGGAGGCCGATACAGCAACGTTATAAAGACAAGGGTGATTTTTAAAAGAGTTGCTGGAAACATAAACAGGGGGAGGATATTTTACAATAAATCAAAGAAAGCTTTTCATTAAGCTAAGAATGCCACTGACATAAATAAAACGATACTCATAAAATACCAGTTTCTCTGCCACAAAAGTGAATTTGTACCCGGTAGGCTTCTCCAAGAAATACCAAACTCAGACGTCTATTAAGTTTCATAATTGTTTCAGAAACGCCTACAAAGTTATCAAGCTATGAAGGCCAAGCAGCTGACTTGACTGCCGGGAATTTCAAAAGGCGTCAGCTCCTGGAGAGACCAGTGGTTATACCTGGGAAAAGTGGAAACAACGTAGTGGAAATTAAGTATCTATTGGATATTGAATATTTACTATTAAATCTTGGATGGGTTGGGATGATGCGAGGCTTCGTTGTTTGGAGAGGGGGAGGAGAGGGGGAGGGGAGGGGGGATAGTGAAGTGGAAGGAGGAGGGGAAAGGTACGGGGAGGGGGAGGGGAGGGAGAAAGGGGAGAGGAACAAGAGAGGAAGGGAAACGGGGTGGGGAAGGGGAATGGGAAGGAGGAGAGAAAAGGGAGTGGAAGGGGGAGAAAAAAGGGAGTGGAAGGGAAGGGGGATAGAAAAGGGAGTGGAAGGGGAAGAGAAGGGGAAAGGGGAGGGGAAGAGGAAAGGAAAAGGGGAAGGGAACGGGGAGGGGGAGAGGAAAGGGGAAGGGGAGAGGAAAGGGAAAGGGGAAGGGAACGGGGAGAGGGAAAGAAAAGGGAAGTGGAAGGGAAGGAGGAGGGGAAAGGGAAGTGGAAGGGGAGGGGAATGGGAAGGGGGAGTGGAAGCGGAGGGGGAGAGAAAAGGGAGTGGAAGGGGAACGGGAGGGGGAGAGAAAAGGGAAAGGGGAAGGGGAGGGGGAGAGGAAAGGGAAAGGGGAAGGGGAGGGGGAGAGGAAAGGAAAAGGGGAAGGGGAGGGGGAAGGGTCAATGACAGTAGCACATCCTCAAAATCAGGCACGAGATTTAATGAGGCAAGTGTAAGTGAGTAATTACTAAGGCCCAATTACCAAAAATGAAAAGGTTCCAACACATCTGATTTCCGTGACACCGAAAACCTTTAATCTGGGAGGTCTAGAGCTTAAAAAATCTAAAATTTCCAATTTTAAATAAAAATTAAATAAAGGTCCAAAGTTAAATTAATCTGTACAAACATTGATTAGACAGTACAGCGCAGTAGTACATTCTTTTTTTAAGATAGTAAATTACAGAAATATGATATAAAAGTGCTCGTGAATAAATCACCGATAATACTAAATGAAAAACAAGAAAAAATTTGCTTTAAAAAAAACATAAAGAATTACAAAAAGAAATAATGACGCAACAATTAACGATGACAAATAATTATGCAAGCAAAAATAAACCAAAAAAAAAATCAACTGAAAAAAATTGTTGAAATGATAAAAAAAAAAATATTTAAACCACAATTACATCTTATAAATGATAATATTTCATAAATCTTTACCATGGCCTAAAACATCAGATGCATTACAAAAAGAATAATGGTAATTTACCACAGATATTTTCTTAAATGTCATTTCCTGTACATAATGTAATATTATACGACTAATATACTATGTAAAATGAAAGATCACTGTCGAGAGAGAGAGAGAGAGAGAGAGAGAGAGAGAGAGAGAGAGAGAGAGAGAGAGAGAGAGAGAGAGAGACAGACAGATGTTTGCGTTGAATTTTAAATATGCTATCTTCAAAGGTCAGAAATACAGACCGTAATTATAAAAAAAAAAAAAAAAAAAAAAAAAAAAAAAAAAAAAAAACAAGTCCCATTACCTCAAATGACACCCTTTTCTAATGATCTATTGCAGAGTACAAAAATTAAATATGATTAAAATAATTTTACTATTTACTCTTATTCATTTAGAATTAATTGAATACTTTACTGCCTCTAAATTCTGTGGTGGCCCTAATTATCTTTCTGATCCTCCTCTGAGCAACTTTTCTAATTCATCACAGACTGTCTCATGAGAATCTCGGGTCTGGTTTCGTCTTTGCGTTTATCATTGCATTACTTGAATTTCGTGTGTGTATGTATGTATGTATATATATATATATATATATATATATATATATATATATATATATACTGTATATGTATGTATGTATATATATATATATATATGTATATATATACTGTATATATATATATGTATATATTACATATATATATATATATATATATATATATATATATATATATATATATGTGTGTGTGTGTGTGTGTGTGTGTGTGTGTGTGTGTGATTTTAACGAAAATTCATAACTCCTGACTAAGGGTGGTTGCAAGAAAGAAAAAAAAGGTCACTACTGCAATGATTTACAAATTTTTTTAAAGACATAGACTTACACGCACACAAAAATATATATTCTGTATATATATATATATATATATATATGTATGTATGTATATATATATCATATGTATATATAATATATATATATATAAATATATGTATACAAATATATATATATATATATATATATATATATATTATATATATATACATATATATATATATATATATATATATATATATATATATATATATATATATATATATATAATATGTTTGCAACTTCACATGAGTTAGTGAAATTTGAATAGATCTCAAAAAGAAAAATAGGAAAATCTGTAATACCAGTAAATATATTTCTTTTTCTCAAAATAATACAATTGACTTGGATACGGTACAATGTCCCTTGATGTGTTTCTTGGAGGATTTTTATTTATTATATTCTGCTCTGGCTTCTCCTTAATGATAATAATAATAATAATAATAATAATAATAATAATAATAATAAATCACTGCTATTGCTAAATGTGTTTCTGAACATCAGCAGTGCTGTAGGCATTTCAAGCTTTGATATTACATACGTAATCTTGAAAACATCAACTATAAATAAATCATGCAAATACCCAAAGTCAAGATCCCCAAAGACACTAACAAATATAAGATAAATATCACGGCAATAACACATTCATAACCACACAGGCAAGCAAATACACTTAACACAACACAATTTTAAAAATACACAAAATACCAACAGTGGCATAAATAAAAGTACCTAACACACGAGTTATTCTATAATACAATCACATGATAACACTTATAACACGCAAATGATACATATTCCTCCCTCTAATATTAGGAAACAACACTTGGTAACAACACACACATCATAAAACACCCTCACAACCATACACAAACAATCATACAATCATACACTCACGCCGTTTTTAAATTCTCCAAGCGAGTTGGTGTAAAATGTGAGATTTCTAAGGCTAGTTCCGCAAATGGGTTGCTCCAGCATCTCGGGAACTCTAGGCAAGTAGAGCCAATGAATAATAGTCGAATTTCGCCTCAGACGACCCACCCACTCTCAGATGTGGTTCTGTATGGTACTGCATAAAGGCTGGCTTGCGTGGTCTGCCTCTACAAGTGGCTTTTTGGACACGTTCTATTTCAAGTGATCCAAATAAATACACACACACACACACATATATATATACATATATATATATATATATATATATATATATATATATATATATATATATATATATATATATATATATATATATATATATATATACAAACACAGACACACACACACACACACATATATATATATATATATATATATATATATATATATATATATATATATATATGCGTGTGTGTGTGTATTCGTATATATACATGCAAGTATATTTATATATATCAATATATGCGCGCATATACATAGATAGATGAGTACTATATATGTGTGCGCGGCCCAAGATCCGTACTGTGATGATTACAGAAAGACATACAGGTCTTCAGAGTAGATAATTATTTAGGAATAGATTTACGAATACCATAAGACCCTTCTGGTCCTGATTACTGAAATTTCTCTCAATTTTTAAACTCGATATCAAAACGCATACTAACCCCCCAAGTTATGGTTACCGAAGTCATAAGAGTCCTTAGCCCAAGAACACAAAACGAATCAAATATTATTTTCTACTGTAACCTTATCCGGAACACTTCGAAGCAGAAGGGTCTGCCCAAGTGAGCGTTTTGGGAATAATTTTAGAATGAGACAGCTACTTCAAGACATGAAATTGCTGAGAAAATTTTAATAGAATATACAAGAGGAGATTCGACTTAGCCGTTTGCCAAAATAGAAGCCTCTGAGAGCTTATCATCGTTATTAACATTACGATTGTTATAATCTTCATTACTGTTGTAATTGTGAATTTATTTTTCATGAATGCACCTTGGATGACGATCTTCTATTAAATAATATCAATAGAGGAAAAAATCAAATTAGATAAAGATCATATCGCTTACCAGCAAATAAATGAAAACTAATGTAATACTTATTCCTTTAGTTTGGATATATATATATATATATATATATATATATATATATATATATATATATATATATATATATATATATATATATATATATAACTGGACAAAGCAGGCAGTAACAAAGAAGGATATAAAAGGAATCAATTAAACAAACTTCACAATCGCATACCACCTTCACGAGAGTATTTCCATTACACGGGACCAGAGGTTTGAAGGTTTAAAGGCTACTCGTGAATGGCAGAGGCAAGGGACAGTGACATTGCCTTATCAAGCAGGATGATACCCTAGAGATTGACCATTTATACATATGATTAGCCCCCAAGTCCCCTCTCCAACCAAGCTAGGACCGAGGAGGGTCGGCAAAGGCTGCTGATAACTCAGCAGACAGACCAATAGGCTTCATCCAATTTAACCTCCCCCCATCTTTATCCCACAAAGATGGTGAGGTTGCAGCGATCAAAGGAACTGACGAGTTTGAGCTGGACTCGAACCCCAGTCTGGCGTTCACCAGTCAGGGACGTTACCACATTGGTCACCACAAAAAAAAAAAAAAAAAAAAAAAAAAAAAAAAAAAAAAAAAAAAAAAAAAAAGCCAGTTTAACGCTTAAATCACAAATGGTCACACAAAATTATGAAGTTCTCACGCACACGATGGAGAACAAGCAATTAGAGCGAAAACTATGATTTTAACGTTATAAACATATGACTACTTTAGCGCATTACATATTCTCTGTTAACTTTGCACAATCCATTGCCACAAACAAGTTTCAAGACAGCTTGGCTAATTTAAATAGTAAGAGGGCTTAGTTCTGAACTCAATATTTTTTCCCCAGCCTTCTGTGTATAGACTTAGTATTTGCACGTACATTTGTAAATTACGAAAAGTTTTTCTAACTTACTTGTAGGTACTGGAAGTATTTATGAAGAAAAAAAAAATCAATCATGAATAAAAGTAGCCATAATTCAAATTGAACTTGGATCGGTAACGCTCTTTTATACGTAAAAAAGCAAAGGAAAATATATAATTTCAGAACTCAATATCTACAGAACAATATCTAACAATGCATACATCATGAATTGAAATAAATGATTATCAAGCTAAACAACTAAGCATTTATAGATCGAATATATGTATGAAAATACATAAGTCAATTAATGAGAAGGAAAAATAAAGAGATAATAATTTACCGCAAATGTCCAAATCATTTACAAATATAATCAGCAATGTGAACACACCTTTAACCACTAAAAGTCGAAATTACACCAACTCCTTCACAAACTCACTTTCTATACCACACCCTTAACAACTCACAGTCTAACTTCCGCTGACTTCTTTACAACTCACAATCGAAATGACACCAGCAACTTTACCAAATAGCAATGTAAATTACATCAACAACTTCTTTACTACTCGCAAACGAAGTGACACCAGCAACTTTACCAAATAGCAATGTAAATTGCATCAACAACATCTTTACTCCTCGCAATAAAAATGATACCAGCAACTTTACCAAATAGCAATGTAAATTACATCAACAACTTCTTTACTACTCGCAATTGAAATGACACCAGCAACTTTACCAAATAGCAATGTAAATTACATCAACAACTTTTTTACTACTCGCAATCGAAATGACACCAGCAACTTTACCAAATAACATTGTAAATTACATAAAAAACTTCTTTACTACTCGCAATCGAAATGACACCAGCAACTTTACCAAAAAACATTGTAAATTACATAAAAAACTTCTTTACTACTCGCAATCGAAATGACACCAGCAACTTTACCAAATAGCAAATGCAAATTACATCAACTACTTTACCAGCTCGCAGAGTAATTTATGCACTTCTATAAGATTCACAGTAGAAATTACACCAACGCCTTTTACAACTCACAATCGAACTCACAATGACTCCTTTAACAACTTACATTCGAAATTGTACTTTCTCATTTAAAGTAGTGAGTGTAAATTAGATTATGCGTTTTTAACAACTCGCTCTCAGAATTACACCAATTCCTTTGATGACAAAGATAAAATTTACATTACTCTCAAAACAACTCAAACTGTTCAAAAAGCAAAACCAGCCACTTTAGGATAATTATTCTATGGTTAATTAACTTCTTCATCTAAAAAGACAATAAGAAATCGGCAGCAAACAAACATCATATTTGGAACCCTGAAAGGCATATTAATGTCTTCTCTAAGATATACTTTTGAGGCGTTCAAAGCATCATCTCATGGAACCTTTAGAAATTTCATTAAGTTATTGGGTTAAGTAGGAATGTCCGTTTTCAAGTGATTAAAAAGTAAATTAGATATCGAATATGTGTCAGAATTACTATTGGATTACAACATTATATATTGTGTTCTCAAGTTATTCATTTTCTGCCCATTATTCATTCAAGATCTAAGTAAAATACATTAATGTTTAGCAGAACGAACAAGCTAGGAAGCCATCATGAAAGAGAAAAGCGAGCAAATCAAGGAAAACCAATACCAGCGTATACCTGAACAACAACTTAATTAGAAAAAGGCAAAAAGGTCACAAAAATGAAACACAGGCACATACACACACATAGACATATACGCATACTCAGCCTGTAAATAATCTTTGATAACATTTTCCAAAATAAAAAAAAAAGATTAAACCGACATGAGTAGCGAATGAAATAAGGAGAGAATCAGTAGAAATTCAAAAGTTCAAATACACAGAAATTTTTTTTATATTGAACAGGCTTACTTAAGTCCTTAAATAGTTTATATATCAAATATCTGTTTTAATGTTCTTAATGTTTTTAAAATATCTCATTTTAATTTTTCATTACCTATAGCGTTTATTTCCTTATTTCCTTTCCTCACTGGGTTATTTTTCCCTGTTGGAGCCCTTGGGCTTGAAAATTGATTAGTATGCACACGTCACGCACTCACAACAAACTACTTGACATACCGAATGACGAACTCGAATATGATCGAAAACACAATTATGGTCCATCATTTACCGAAGGGCAAAATCAAAACAGCACACACACAGCGTAAGGGAAGAAAACGAGTTTAACAGTAGGGGAAGATACGAATTAATGAGAATACTGCGGTAAAAATGCAAAGTTTGAGCATGATTTAGCAGTTAAAAGTATGAGAAGGATAGCTTCATATTCATACATATGCGCGTGATATTCAGCAACCTGTAAATCTAGTCACTTTCTTTAATTAATCACTTAATAATTTGACATACATTTTTATTATTATTAATATTTACAAGCTGCACATAGAAAAAGAAATATTTTATATATACGGTATACGTATGCACACACACACACACACACACACATATATATATATATATATATATATATATATATATATATATATATATATATATATATTTCATGACGTTTACTTATCCATATTACGTATGGAATATATATATATATATATATATATATATATATATATATATATGTGTGTGTGTGTGTGTATGTGTGTGTGTGTGAATAGGAAAACCGTATCTCCTTTCCAAGTAAACCAGCTAGTGTTTGGTTAAAGATTGCATCACCTTTATTACTGCCGGCAACAAAAAACCTTGCTACGAGGAAAATCCTGTTTTTTCTGGAAGCACTACCTTGTTCGCCGTGCTTTCACTACAAGTTCAGATTGTATTATTATTATTATTATTATTATTATTATTATTATTACTTGCTAAGCAACAATACTAGTTGGAAAAGCAGATGCTATATGCCCATGGGCTCCAACAGGGAAAATAGCCCAGTGGGGAAAGGAAACGAGGAAAAATAAAACATTTTAAGAACAGGAACATAAGAATAAATATTTCATATATAAACTATAAAAACTTTAACAAAACAAGAGGAAGAGAAATTAGATAGAATAGTGTGCCCGAGTGTACCCTCAAGCAAGAGAACTCTAACCCAAGACCGTGGAAGACCATGGTACAGAGGCTATGGCACTACCCAAGACTTGGAGAACAAAGGTTTGATTTTTGAGTGTCCTCCTAAAAGACTAGAAAACTTACCATAGAAGCTCCTATGGCATGACCAAAGGGAGCACTTTAAAGGAAACCAATCAGGTTGCAGAATGTCGAATTGTTCCTATATGGCAATGTCGATTAGCTCCGCTCACATAAGGGCACATAAGTCGAGAAGAACAAAAGATGAACGAAATGAGAAGCGTTAAGAAAACCAGAGGTCACACAATTACTATGCATTTCAGGCAAAAAATAGTGTGTTTTTTCGTAAATATATCTTATACTAATTACTTGATCAGAATGGTACTTTGACAGAGCACTCTATAGACCTCCCCCTAATTTTTGATACTTTAATGAACCGGCAAATCTCGTTAATTAAGGCATTTACTCTTGTCACAATAAAGTCCAAGTCACGTGAATCGGGTAAGTAGGTGAAGCAATTCGAATGCGTACACTCCCCCGTCCCTCCCCTCTCCTTTCCTCCCTCTGTGTAGAGGGAGGAAAGGATCGCTTACTCTACCTTTTCTGAAACCTGTTATATTTCTTAATAACTGATAGAATTGATATGTTGGATCCTTGTTATAATTCTCATTAACAGTTCATGATATTGTATTTCATCCAACTTGATGAACTTGCCCTGAGGGCTTCCTTCAACTGTGTAAAAATAATGAAACACGTTTACCAAAGGCAGGATTGATGGGCTTTACCCCCTTTGAAAGGTAGAGTAAATGTAATCAAGTGTTATATAAGTTGACCGAAAGTTTTTACGGTGTATTTACTCACTTTACTATTAACAATCATAATTTGGGTATCTGCTATGGCTTGTGCCTAAGCAGTTCGTTGTCTCAGTGTTTTGTTTTACTGAGGAGGTTTTCCCATCATATTCATGACTGGCATGTTAATTTGCACCAGTAAAATCAGAAATGTATTTGCATTACGTCTCCATTCCATATACAGAAAGGAACAAGCTAACAATAAACTAAGGATTAGTCTTAACAGGTAGGAGAAACTTCAGGTTTGTTGGACACACAATAACACAATGTGGCATAAGAAACACAAGCATATTAATGGCTAAGTAAATCTTAATATTTACCCTATAATTTACTCCTTATATATACATATATAAATATAAATATATACATAAATATATACATACATACATACATATATATATATATATATATATATATATATATATATATATATATATATATATATGTGTGTGTGTGTGTGTAATTGTGAAATATCAATCCAACAAATTATGTAGTTTGTAGATTTGCCATCATAGTTTTAAATACTATAATCATTTGTGTCACAGCATAATTCTGTTTGTATTCTAGAGCTTTTGTTTATTCCACAAAAGCCTTTCAAGGAGAATAAAGCCCATCAATCC
>NC_090745.1:106910521-106928021 GCF_036898095.1 Palaemon carinicauda | reverse complement strand
TTTTTGTTTCCTTAACCATTGAATAATAATTATCCAGATATTTCAAGCATTTAATAAGGAAAGACATCGCGGAATATAAGAGAAAAAGATGTCTCCGAAAATAACTGAAAATCAGTTGGCTCGTTCCTTTTCTTTGCCTCAAGATCACTTAGGTCAGGCACCTCGTTATCTTTAATCCCAGCCAGAAGAAAACCAAGCACGCAATTGCATGATGTTCTATCGATTAAACGTTCTTAGTAATCCCTTGTATAAAAGTGCCACAGGTAATACTGGATGATGAAGAAGTTTCTATTGATTGGGTTCCCTGGCTAGAGTATAGGTTATATATAGTATTTAGTTGAAATAAAATATTAATGGTATTATTATCATCATCATCAACATTATTACTATTATTATTATTATTATTATTATTATTATTATTATTATTATTATTATTATTATTATTATTATTACAATTGTAGCATAAATATCCAATGTTGAAAAAGTAGAACCCCCTATGTTGTATTGTCAATCTAATATATAGCTTAAGCGCGATAAATAAAGTAAGGACATTCTGAGGAAAAACTAGGTAGAATATATATTTCCGATATAAGAAAATTCCAGCTAAAGATAAGATTTAAGGAAGCTTTTAAGAACAGCCATCAATGCCTCTTAATCTCGACTTTACCTTCATGTTACCGCTGCGCAATTCTAGACATATTTATCAATATTATTACCTACGTTAAGCAACTTATCAAGTATAGAAAGAAGTTTGAAAGTCGTAAATTAGGAAACCATATTTACACAGAATAAAAAGCATAGATAATATAAAGTAAAACATGACAACATTAAACCGCAAAACAAACAATCTATAGAGAATAACAATGCTCTAACTACATGGCGATGGAAGTGGAGGGAATGATCAGATACATATGATACACAATAATCAACGCACGATGGCGAAATTTGCTGGAATATATGTGAACCGAACTGAGCCATTCACCACATAAACATAAATTCAGCGACCAACTTTGAGTAAGGCCATTGCACCGGAATAGGAACGTTGGATCCAAAGGAAACGGGAAAATGCATCCAATATAATCACCAGTGTTACGCAGTTTATTTCTCTGTTGGAAAATATGTCAGAGTCAGAAACTGTACCTCAGGAAAAAGGAATATAATGTAAGCATGTTTGGATAGGCCGATGCTACTAAGAGAAAAGCAAATAACACGAATACTGCAAAATAAGTATTTTGAAAAATTATATCCAGGGCTTACAGCAGTGACAAATTACTTATTGACATTTCAATCTCACAAACACACACTTACACTGATATATATATATATATATATATATATATATATATATATATATATATATATATATATATATACATATACACATAAATACGTATGTATATATATTACACATATATATATATATATATATATATATATATATATATATATATTATATATATACACACATATACATGTATATTATATACATTATATATATATATATATATATATATATATATATATATATATATATATACACCTTATCCAAAGGCTCCCTGGATTCCTTCATTCCTACAGGAAATGAAACAATGACGCAAGAACTTTGGAACTGAATAGAAACCTACACATAATTTGCCTTTCTAAACTTGATATCCTCAACTAACGACTAATTATCGGTGTCAGTCACGTCATCGAACGTCAAATTAGTGATGATAACTCGTGGTCTCGCTGCGGCTCATCATTTTACATAATGATCTTTTCAATAAGGGTGAGATAAATCGCTCTCAAAAGCTAAATGACACTCGCATTAATAGGCGAAATTCGTATCTGAAAAGTTACATTAACACCCTTATAGAATATTGAGCCTCTTAAGGGAATCTGCGTCAATTAGCAGTCCAGACAATCATCAATAATACAGAGGCGCCTGAGGTCACAGCCTTTTAGATTTTGTGGATTAATAACCTCATAGACAAAAATGAAAAATAGAAAGCGTGGGCAGAGGTCGAATGCTGATTTTGGGAGCCGGTATTCATACTTGTAATTTTGAAAATCTCTCTTTATTCGCTAGCTGTCAGTTAATGTCAAGAAAATTCTTTAAAGATCATCAATGCTGGAGGAGTAATTGACCGGACAATTGACTGTATAAATTGGTGGTCATTGACGTCATAAAGGTTTGAAGAAAAAAAAAAGTGCAAAGATTTAACCAATTATGTACACACCCACGGACATAAGCTAACACACACATTATACACACACACATATATATATATGTATATATATATAATATATATATATATATGTGTGTGTGTCTATATGTATGTATGTGTGTATATATATATATATATATATATATATATATATATATATATATATATATATACATATATTTATATATATATATATATATATATATATATATATATATATATAATCATCTGTCGTTGCTATTCCACTGCAGGGCAAAGGTCTCAGACATGTCCTTCCACTCCCTCTATCTACTATCTGTCATGCTCATTTGAGTCCTGCTCACGTACATTTTTTCTTACGATGTGGAATATCCTCTACTTTAGTTTTATTTCGTATTCGTATTACTATTTTTGTCTTTCAGTGTTATTCCATTCATTGTTCTTTCCATAGCTCTTTGAGTTGTAACTAGCTTATGTTCTAAGACTTTGTATACCATTGTATATATATCATCTGTAACTTTTATCAATTCATCATATTTGTTGCTATTTCTACTTTCATCATATATAGCAAACATCTGTTGGCGTCGTTCTTAAAAACCTCTATAGATGAGGATCCAGACTAGCTATCCTTCTTTTGACCTTAGTTGACAACCAGACTATACATGGAAGACCGAAAAGCTTTTCTACCAAAAAAAAAAAAAAAAAAAAAAAAAAAAAAAAACTCGTGCACATTAGTTCTCAGACCAGCACCACCTATTGACAACGGGCCTAACTAAAATTCACTTGTTTTTCTACGAAGTATGCATTTTAAAGAAAAATTGAATAGGTAATAATGATTATTCAGCTGCAATGACAAGCGTTATTCATATTAAATACTCCCTTTTTTCTTGAGTCGATATATGAACAAAAGACTAAACTGATCAGCGCCATCTGTTGCCAACGCACCCTATAGCATCTGGTTCGGCAAGTGGACGTCCGGCAGTAATCAAAACACGGACATTAATAACGTCGTCTAAATACTATACTAATGACCTACAACATCAACTGGTTCATATTTTGTATGTCTAGACCTCTTGTTGACCAACTGACCCAACTATGTATTGGTTACAGCGCCTGGCGAGTTCACGTATCGGGCATGATCGATCAACCTTCTCTCTAAACTCCCCTAGAAAATTACAGAAAACTAGGAGGGTCTATCAATATGACACATTCGTCAACTACCAAATCTCACACCCAAGCAATACATGAAGCTTCATTTGATATAGTCCAAGACTTAGATGTTAATGTTTCCTTCTTCATTTGATATAGTTCAAGACTTAGATGTTGATGTTTCATTCACCATTTGATTTAGTTCAGGACTTCGATGTTAATGTTTCCTTCATCATTTGATATAGTTCAACGCTTAGATGTTGATGTTTCCTTCTACATTTGATATAGTTCAAGACTTAGATGTTAATGTTTCCTTTTTTACATTTTATATAGTTCAAGACTTAGATCCTAATGTTTCTTTCTTCATTTGATAAAGTTCAAGACTTGGATGTTAATTTTTCCTTCTGTTTTCTGGACGCAGTCAGGAAATAAACTAACCATATTTTTTTTTTCCATTACTGTCTTTTGCATCTGATCAGAGTGTGATCACAGGATACTTCTTGAAAATCAAAATTGAAAAAGACAAATGACAGTTCTGAACTAAGTTTTTAAGCGATAATTTTCAGGCTAATTGTTATATATTGGAGAAACTACAGTAATGTTATTCTCTGAGACAGCCTGTTAAGGATTTATATTTAAAATTAATGCCTACAGGCGACTTGTCATTGCTTAAACCATACAGGAAAAATCACCTATATTATATTTTGAAAGTAAGTAATTATAAGTTACAAGCTACAGTCTTATTAATGATAAATGCCAACAGTATATACCTAGCTTTAATATTGAAATTGCCATTTTGCTAAAAACCTGAACTAAATAAATGATCCTCCAGTAATGATTGCTTCAGTATGTAAATTAACCATCTAAAAATATCATTCATATAATTTATGCTTAACCTAAATTGATGGAAGATTAAGAAAATATATAAAATATTCATCAACTGTATGTGATGCGAACATACGAGAAAATACCGAACATGGTCAATCAATCAAAAACACATTTCACAAAAAAAAAAAAAAAAAAATCACTTTTTGTAGAAGGTTTTGAAAGTACGAAAAGGTAAAATTAAGAACTATGGAAAAAATAAAGCATACTGAGTACAGAGATAAGATTATAAAAATCGTCAGGATAGCGTCTAACTTATAACGTCTTCAAATCTAAGATAAGAATTATACCCAAATGAATAGAAAATATAATCAAACGATTAGAACGTGCAGAAAACTAACAAAAAGCTCCTTAAAAAATATTAAGGCATTTTGTAAGACAATATACAGGTCGTCAATCAAAAACCAATTAAAAAAGAATATCTGCAAAGGTTTCTAATAAAAACTGAATTATTCACAAATATAATCGCACTAGTAATAATTGCCGGCACTATTAAATCCCTCCTTTACTCATACATCCAATATCGGCAAATGTAAAATAAAAAAAAGAAAAAAAAATTCCTTTCCTGAAGTTCGTCTGCCAATTCCGGTTAAAAATGCCTCGTTCCGTAGTTGAGCAATTGGTTTTCTGATCAATGATTATTAGTGATGGGCGATTTTTGCATATTCGATCTCTCTGTCTGTCTGTCTGCCTATCTCACTCACATACCACACACGCCCTACTCATCTTTTTCTTTATCTTTTTCCTATTTAACACTTTCCGTGATCTTTTTTATTATAAAAGTTTTCTTTCATATTTTCTTAAATTACTTAATCAACAACCTCACTATACACAAATGTCTTCATCTACGCAACTATTGATTCTATCCATTTTATTTTCTCTCTCTCTCTCTCTCTCTCTCTCTCTCTCTCTCTCTCTCTCTCTCTCTCTCTCTCTCTCTCTCTCTCTCTCTCTCTCCTTCGCAGTTATAACTCTTTACTCAAACCTATTTTACCCATTTCATCAACACTTCAATACCATAAAAGAGAATTGGCCTATCAATTCCCTCACATATTCCTGCTTTGGATTCCCTTACCAATCTAAGCATCTTTTGCACTTACACTACTAACTTTCTCGCTTTAATTTCTCTATGCCAATTCTCTTCTTTCATCTTACCGCTATTCGATTTAATTAGTTCCAATAAGCTAGACATATCATCAGCTTCTATTCCTCAACCATAAAACAAATATAGGGAGAGTAACTTTAAACATGCGTACTTATAGGTAACACGAAACCTTACCATACAGAATTATTATAAAGTAATTTTTAGTGGCGTGACACACATCCTGTCCTTGAATATCATAATAGGAAAATTATAATCGGAAGCGACTTACATTAAAAAATCTAAATTTGGAAAAAGTACTAAACAACAAAATCAAACAGACGTGTTCGCCAATTTAAATGACGTCCGTTGTCATGTTCAACATTATATATATCGTAGAATAGCAATCAATGATTTCCGTCTAAAAATTGAAAATGCAAACTACAGAGAGAGAGAGAGAGAGAGAGAGAGAGAGAGAGAGAGAGAGAGAGAGAGAGAGAGAGAGAGAGAGAGAGAGAGTAAAATTGGTGATTCCATTGTTTAGGGGTGAATACATCAGTGCCAGGAACAAAACAACAATTAATCCGCAGTGACGAATACTAGAATAACGTCATCACCATGAGGTCATCTCATCATCATCATCATCATCAGTAAGTCATCTGGTCATCATCATCAGTAAGTCATCTGGTCATCATCCTCAGGTCATCTGATCATCATCAAAACGACATCTCGTTATCTCATCATCATCATCAGTGTCATCTCATAGTCATCATCAGGTCATCTGATCACCATCAAAATGTCATCTCGTTATCTCGTCATCATCATAGTGTCATCTCATCGTCATCATCAGGTCATCTGATCATCATCAAAATGTCATCTCGTTATCTCGTCATCATCAGTGTCATCTCATAGTCATCATTAGGTCATCTGATCACCATCAAAATGTCATCTCGTTATCTCGTCATCATCATAGTGTCATCTCATCGTCATCATCATGTCATCTGATCATCATCAAAATGTCATCTCGTTATCTCATCATCATCATAGTGTCATCTCATCATCATCATCTGATCATCATCATAACATCACCTCGTCGTCTTCATAGCGTCATTTGATCGTCACTGATGATGACGTCATATCATCATCATCATCATCATTAGGAAGTCATCCTCCTTTCGGCATCTAATCGTCATCATCATCAACCTGACACCATGGCCTCTTTATCCTACTCTTCCTCAACTTCCTCCTTCTCCTCCTCCTCTTCCATCTCCTCCTCATCTTCCTCCTCCACCTTCTCCTCCTCCTCCTGTTCTTCTTCTTCCTCCTCCTCCTCCTCCTCTTCCCCCTCCTCCTCTTCCCCCTCCTCCTCATCTTCCTACTCCTACTCCTCCCCCTCCCCCTCCTCCTCCTCGTCCTCCTCATCTTCCTCCTCCTCCTCTCCTCCCCTCCCCCTCCCCCTCCTCCTCATCTTCCTACTCCATCCTCTTCTCCTAATCCTCCTCCTCTTCTTCCTCATGTCGTCAATTTAATCGCCTCCCTCCCCACTGATCCTCCAATCAAAACACGAATAAAACCGAATAAAAAGGAAACAAGAGTTCAAGCAGGGCCACAATACGTCGCCCTTGCAACTGAGAGAGGCAGAATACACGAGAAAAAGCATAAAGTTTTAATGACATTGTAGGTGGAAAGTTTGTGGCAGCTTTTTATGACGACGAGGATGTTTGAAAAATTGACAAATCTTATTTTCTATCAAGGAGTCTTCTAAGAATGTGAATCGATTACCACAACCAAAGGAGGGAAGAATATGGAATAAGGGTGATTTTAATAATATGGAAAAGGGTGATATTAAGAATATGGAAAAAGGGTGATTTTAATAATATGAAAAAGGGTGATATTAAGAATATTGAAAAAAGGGTGATTTTAATAATATGGTAAGGGTGATATGAAGAATATGGAATAAGGGTGATTTTAATAATATGGAAAAGGGTGATATTAAGAATATGGAAAAGGGGTGATTTTAATAATATGGAAAAGGGTGATATTAAGAATATTGTAAAAAGGGTGATTTTAATATGGAAAAGGGTGATATTAAGAATATGGAATAAGGGTGATTTTAATAATATGGAAAAGGGTGATATTAAGAAAATGGAAAAAGGGTGATTTTAATTATATGGAAAAGTGTGATTTTAAGAATATGGAAAAAGGTACTCTTAATAAGGGAGATAGCAGTGGGAATTTAAGCCGAATAAATGCTATAGTAGTGTGACGATAACAGTATGAATTAATGGAATTATTAAGAACATGGGTTTCATCCTAAATTCCGTTTTTTCAATGAAGTCCAATATTTTTGCAAAAAATAAATGGTTCTAAAAAAAAACTTATGAATGTTTCGATGAGCTTTTAAACAAATATGATATTGAATTTCTAATTAAAACACAAAGATTTAACAGCTCAAGCAATACTAAAATTAACTATTAAAGGTCGATATTGTATGCAAATATAATGATTTAAACCTTCTAGTGTAACAGACGTTCGATGAAAGGGCTATATTCAACTTTCATCAGCAACCAAAACGAGTAATTTTATTTTAATGCATAATAAAATCTGCAAAACAGAAATATACGCTTTTCTAATGATGACATTTATAAGAAAATCGCACAAAACCCACTTGCTTCGTGCATATCATGTATGCAGTAGGTGCATTTATATACATACACATATATATATATATATATATATATATATATATATATATATATATATATACACACACATATATACATATATACATATATATATATATATATATATATATATATATATATACATATATATATATATATATATATATATATATATATATACACATATATACATATAAACATATATATATATATATATATATATATATATATTATATATATATTATATATATATATATATACACATATATATATATGGTTGATTAGCAGATTCAACTTAGGAGTAGTAGCTCAAAATATTATGCTTCCGATTTTTTTCTATAACTAGAGCTAATTGTTCCGGAGAAATCACTTGAAACGAAAGAAAAAAATACTTGATTTAAACATAAATGCTTCTTCAAATAGAAATAAGAAAAAGTCTTCAAATGTCTCAAACTGAAAAATAGTTCCAAAATAAAGTTGAATTTTTTGTTTTTTACTAGAAAGAAAATATTCTACCATTATTTCAAAGAATAAACAAGTTAAAGTAATTTGGTACATTCAATTGTTTCACTAATGAGCCCCGGATCAATAATCCCGTGTAATTTAAGATTCCTAAATGTATTAACATCAAAATGTCACTTAGTCAGATCGTCACCAAAAATAGATCTTCTCAGAAAATTTTAACATATCTGGCATTTGATATTGTAAGATTTCGTGTTCTTTTAACAATGTATTTTAAGGAAAACTGAACATATATATATATATATATATATATATATATATATATATATATATATATATATATATATGTATATATATGTATATATATAAGATATGTATATATAAACATATTCATATGTATACACACACACACGCACACACACACACACACACATATATATATATATATATATATATATATATATATATATATATATATATATATATGTATGTATGTATGTATGTATGCGATACAACACAGGGTGGACCCAGGTGAAATGAAAACAGAGTATGGAGGAATCTTTACAGTAATACTACCATATTATTCATTTCATACACCTACACAGAAGACTCATAAGCAATACACTGAACCCACATACACACATACCCACTCTGCACTTCACCTCTTGCTTGCATACACTTATGTACTTCCCTGAAAACAAGGTTTTTCCTTTCCAATAAATCTTCTTTCCAATCCATCCAATGCTTTCTAGTCACTTTTATCCTCTTACTTCATAGCCCTCCTGAATTACACAAACGTGTCACTAAACTATTCATTCTTTCCACATGTTTAAGTAGGCAACCTTGGTCAATTTTTTTACCTTTATACTAACATTTTACCATATGCGATTACTACTTGTAATTTTATCTCCATGTATCATCCTGTAAAGGTTTCTTACAACTCATGTAATACACAAACAGTTCATCCTAAAATGGTCGAACTTTTTTTTTTTCATTTACATTCAACAGTTACATTCAACTTCGAATGCGAGAGCTCTTTATAAACCCCTATCACATTCTTCCCAAGATTCACTTCTCTTACCAATCATTTGCAGGGATCCCTATACCTTTCCTGTTTCTCCTATTTTGTAACTCATTTTCTTATCTAATCCTACAACCATCGGTTATATTTACTAGCAGATAATCATATAAATCAAGCATATGTACTATTTTACAATACGTATTCTTCAACCTATATATAAACATTCTTTACTCATTTTCCTAGTTTCCATTACCTCACTCTTGCTCACATTTACTGGCAATGTAAATAGTCTTTATTTCTTTTACTAGCTTCTGAAATTTGTATTGTCTATCCCCCAACCACGACAGAATCATCTGCAAATAATCAATTATTTAACAATCCATTCATAAATCCTTTTTTAATCACGCAGCTTTGAACTTACATCCTCTATTGTTTATCTGATATTTTGCATAAATCCCTCCATAAGAATACTGAACACACATAGAGACAGGGCAAACTTTTTTTTATCAGAACAACTTTCAGACTAAACTAGCAAAAATCCTGCCTACATAGTCTAACATACGCTTCACTTCCATCATAAAAATATTTACACTCTCAAAAATATTTATTCTATCGCATCCATACTCATCACACTCCATATATCTACGTCCATGCATACAACGTGGAGTTTTCCCCTTTGTTTTCTACCTTCTCAAATATCTATTTCCCAACACACTTGATCGACACACCCTCTTCCAAATCTAAGCCAACAATACTATTCCCATGTCACTTCCGTCACCCATCTAACTTTATCAATCAAAACAGTAGCGATTAAACGGTCATAGCTGAAATCAAAAGTAAAATGTTTACGTATCGCCGCTAAAGAAAGTAATTTTCGCAATTCAAAACTATAAATCTACAGCGAAATAAAATTCTGAAAATTAACCTAAAAGTATGACGTCAATATAGTCTAATCAGTATTCAAAGACGAGAATTACTATCACTTTTAATTTACTAAGACATATTTCTCACTGAGATGATTGATAAGCTAATTCATACATACAGCAAAGGATGTAAACTAAATTAAAATTACGTTTTAATGATTATATATAATATACATATACTTATTAAGATCTTTAGTCATTATTATTAATAGTGAACAAAAAGATTATCAACGCTATCATTATATACTACCGCCATTATCAATATCATTATCATAAATGCATAGAAACCAATATGGTACTCGATACCGCTTAATAATGTAGCCATAATGTATTACACCAAATATATATATATATATATATATATATATATATATATATATATATATATATATATATATATATATATATATATATATATATATATATATGTTAAACCACTTAATAATGTAGCCATATTTTATCACACCAAGAAAAAATAATACATATGTTAAAACTCCTATCCGCTTTACCATATGATTAAAAGAAAAATTAGCAAAACTAATAAATCATGACAAGATAATTATTCAAGTATTATTATAAAATCTAAAGACACCTGTATATAGAATACATGTATCTAAGACACCTGTACCGAAGGAAAGAAACCATGTGAATTACTAAGACACCTGTAGCAAAGGGAAAAAAACCACGTAAATTATCATTTTTTTTTCTTACAATAACTAATGAGATATAAGCTACCACTTCACGTGTATTGTCGTCCCGTTCAATGTGTGAAACTGGGACTATTGGAAGGGAAAAAATCAAATTATATCCCCCATGAATATGTACAATACGGATAAAGCCAAAATTTTTTTTATATCAACCAAGTATTCGTATAACCAACAAGAATATGTGCAATGTGGATAAAGCCCCCGCCCCCCCAAAAAAAATGTTATAACCACAAAGAAAATGTACAATATGGAAATAGCCACAAATATTTTTATAACCACCAAGAATATGTACAATGAGGATAAAGCCACAAAAAAAATTTATAACCACAAAGAATATCTACAATATGGATAAAGCCACACAAAAATTTTATAACCACCAAGAATATGTACAATGTGGATAAAACCACAAAAAATGTTATGACCACCAAGAATATGTACAATGAGGATAAAGCCACAAAAAAAATTTATAACCACAAAGAATATCTACAATATGGATAAAGCCACAAAAATTTTTTATAACCACCAAGAATATGTACAATGTGGATAAAGCCACAAAAAATGTTATAACCACCAAGAATATGTACAATGTGGATAAAGCCACAAAAATATTTTGTAACTACCAAGAATATGAACAATATGGATAAAGCCACAAAAACATGTTATAACTACCAAGAATATGTACAATATGGATAAAGCCACAAACAAATTTTATAACCACAAAGAATATCTACAATATGGATAAAGCCACAAAAAATATGTTATAACCACCAAGAATATGTACAATATCGATAAAGCCACAAAATTTTTTTATAACCACCAAGAATATGTACAATACGGATAAAGCCACAACAAATTTTATAACCACTAAGAATATCTACAATATGGACAAAGACACAAAAAATGTTATAACACACCAAGAATATGTACAATGTCGATAAAGCCACAAAAAATGTTATAACCACCAAAAATATGTACAATGTGGATTAAGCCTAAAAAAAAAATGTTAAAATACCACAAATATGTAGAATAAGGAGAAAGCCACAAAAAAATGTTATAACCCTGAAGAATATGTACAATGTGGATAAAGCCACACATAATTTTCATAACCACTAAGAATATGTACAATGTGGATAAAGCCACAAAAAATGTTATAACCACCAAGAATATGTACAATGTGGATAAAGCCACAAAAATATTTTATAACTACCAAGAATATGAACAATATGGATAAAGCCACAAAATTTTTTTATAACCACTAAGAATATCTACAATGTGAATAAAGCCACAAGAAAAAATTTTATAACCACCAAGAATATGTACAATGTGGATAAAGCCACTAAAAATGTTATAACCACCAAGAATATGTACATTATGGATAAAACCACAAAAATCTTTTAAACAACAAAGAATATGTACAATGTGGATAAAACTCCCCCCCGCAAAAAAAAAAAAAAAAAAAAAATATATAACCACCAAGAATATGTACAATATGGATAAAACCACAAAAAAATGTTATATCCACCAAGAATATGTACAATACGGATAGAGCCACAAAAATGTTACATTAACCATGAATATGTACAATATGGATAAAGCCACAAAAAATGTTATATCCACCAAGAATATGTACAATACGGATAGAGCCACAAAAATGTTGTATCCACCAAGAATATGTACAATATGAATACAGCCACAAAGAATGTTATATCCACCATGAATATGTACTATGCGGATAAAGCCACAAAAAATGTTAAAACCACAAAGAATATCTACAATATGGATAAAGCCCAAAAAATGTTATAACCACCAAGAATATGTACAATGTGGATAAAGCCACAAAAATTTTTATAACCACCAAGAATATGAACAATATGGATAAAGCCACAAAAACATGTTATAACTACCAAGAATATGTACAATATGGATAAAGCCACAAAAATTTTTTATAACCACTAAGAATATCTACAATGTGGATAAAGCCACAAGAAAAAAATGTTATAACCACCAAGAATATGTACAATGTTGATAAAGCCACTAAAAATGTTATAACCAACAAGAATATGTACAATATGGATAAAACCACAAAAATCTTTTAAACAACAAAGAATATGTACAATGTGGATAAAACTCCCCCCCCCAAAAAAAAAAATTATAACCACCAAGAATATGTACAATATGGATAAAGACAAAAAATGTTATAACCACCAAGAATATGTAAAATATGGATAAAGTCACAAAATTTTTTTTATAACCACCTAGAATATGTACAATATGGATAAAGCCACAAAATATTTTTTATAACCACCAAGAATATGTAAAATATGGATAAAGCCATAAAAAAGTTATATCCACCAAGAATATGTACAATACGGATAAAGCCACAAAAATATTATATCCACCAAGAATATGAACAATATGGATAAAGCCACAAAAAATTTTTATATCCACCAAGAATATGTACAATACGGATATAGCCACAAACATGTTATATCCACCAAGATGATGAACAATATGGATAAAGCCACAAAAAAATTTTATAACTACCAAGAATATGTACAATACGGATAGACAAAAATGTTATATCCCCAAAGAACATGTACAATACGGATAAAGCCACAAAAATGTTATATCCACCATGAATATGTACAATATGGATAAAGCCACAAAAAAATGTTATATCCACCAAGAATATGTACAATACGGATAGAGCCACAAAAATGTTGTATCCACCAAGAATATGTACAATACGGATACAGCCACAAAAATGTTGTATCCACCAAGAATATGTACAATACGGATATAGCTGAAAAGAATGTTATATCCACCATGAATATGTACTATGCGGATGAAGCCACAAAAAAATGTTATATCCTCCAAGAATATGTAAAACACGGATAAAGCCACAACAAATTTTATATTCACCAAGAATATGTACAATGCGGATAAAGCCACTAAAAAAATGTGTATTTCAACTGCCAAATCTCAAAAAAAAGAAACTGACGATTTGATACCATGGATGTGTACATGAATCGAGAACACTGACTAAAGTTAAATGTGAACAGTAAATACACGATTAACCGATAAGTTAATTTCTCAAGAATATGTACATGAAGACTGACAAGATCATGAAAAAAAAAAAGGAATGGAAGCTAATATGGCGATGGACAAGAATTCAAGAACATAAGATAAATTTAAGATTGGAAGCAAATATGTGGAGGTATAAATTACCCTGAAAATTGAAATAAATAACCTTATCTTGATATCAAATGGATGTTATATAAAGAAACCAGCATCATGGGATAAATAAAGATAGAGTCACTAATTCTTCAATAACAGGAAAATAATTAATAAGCATCAGGACATACTGATAAACATTTTACTTTGGATAATTGCTGCCACTAGACGTGCGTGTTGTTAGTAGATTGCCTCCCTATGAGATGTTCCCTAAAAGGCTCACTTCCTCAAATGCACATATATTCTCCTAAAAAATCTCATTGTTCCCTTAAATAAAAGTGTCCATATACAATACAAATGGGATAGTGCACGTACATCATAAAAATAAAAATACAAAATCAGCGCTTCAATTTAGAAACGTGTACTGTACAATGAGATAATTCAAAATGGCGTCGCTAGACATAGGGCATGTTTTGCTTCATGTTTCAAAATGGCGTCGTAAGACATATAGAATGTTTTGCTTCAAATTTCTAATATTTCTCTCTCTCTCTCTCTCTCTCTCTCTCTCTCTCTCTCTCTCTCTCTCTCCGTTTTCATCGCATGGGTAAAAGTCAGCAGAGTCATAGATGCCTTTTACAAAACCCAATCATATTTCTTTTGCACTGCTTTATATTCAATTTCCTTTTCATGTAAAGTTGTACTTTAAGATATGGCTTTCTCGTGTTACCGCAAGTTGGAGATGTTAATAAATGTTACCGCAAGTTACAGACGTTACTCTACCAGAAAAACGAATTTTACACAATGCTTTTAGTCTTTCTATAAAGTCCATTAATACGTTTTTAAAAACTGCCACCCATTTTAAAAAGTAATTGCATCGCTGCTAAAGCGTATTAGTTATAAGAAAAATTTATGCTTACCAACAAATATTCTTTATGACAAAACTCGTGTTCATCATGGAACTGAGATTATTTTAACGTTTCTTTGCGTCCTCAGTTTAAGCTTAGTTATCTATTTCTTTTTCTTTATTTTTTTAATAAAACTCCTTATTTTCTTTCACAAATAACATATCTTAAGCTGAATTTAAAGTTTTCTATTGAAAAAAATATTTATGTCGTAACATAAACTTTGTTTATCAAAAGGTCCTTGCAGTGCCTTGTGACAGACTTGAATTTATATAAAATTCAGAGAAATTACACTTCTACAATTTATCAATGCTGGGAATACTTCCTTAGAACTTGACTAGTACTGCCCTAAGCCTTTCCTTACACTAGAGAGTTCTTCTTTCTAACGTGGCAAGTACCGAGCACGTATTGCTTGATACTATGTCTTCTACTAATAAAGTACTAATCTAGGGCCTACCTTGCACCCAGATTACTGCTCCCAAATTTACCTAGCACTGAGAAATGTCTGCTTTAGACCGTTGAGTAGTGAAGTACTGCTTTACAAATTGCCTGTTACTGAGATTACTGCACTAAAACTTGCCTAGTACTGAGAGTACTAGTAGCTCTAGAGTTTGACTGGTACTGAAAGTACTGCTCTAGAACTTGCCTGGTAATGAGAGCACTAGTAGATCTAAAAATTGCCAGGTAATAAGAGCGCTAGTAGCTCTAGAAATTGCCTGGCAATGAGAGCGCTAGTAGCTCTAGAAATAACCTGGAAGTGAGAGTACCGTTCTAGAACTTGCTTGGTACTGAGACTGCTATAAAACTTGCTGGTGTGGAGAATAATGTCCTAGAACTTGCCTGGTACTAAGAGTACTGCTCTAGAACTGGCCTAGTACTGTGAATACTGCTCTAGAACGTGTCTGGTACTGAAAATACTGCTCTAGAACTTGCCTAGTACTGAAAATACTGCTCTAGGCCTTGCCTAGTACTGAAAATACAGCTCTAGAACTTGCCTGGTACTGAGAGTGCTACTCTAGAACTTGCCTGGTACCGAGAGTGCTACTCTAGAACTTGCCTGGTACTTAAGAGTATTACTATAGAACTTGCTTAGTACTGTGATAGTAGCAGAACCTGATACAGAAAACCCACTATTGCTACAAACCCAAGTCAATTCATACAAGTTTCGATTAAGGTATAGAAACAGTTCATGAGTTATCATCATGGGAACACATTTGTTAGTTACACATTGCTATTGCAGTACAACCTTGTAAATCATTCATAATGCCCTAGAAATAGGTTCCGATAATGAATATCCATTAATGAAAGTAGCCTACATACGGTAGACCTCTCTCATTGTTCAAATAAACATAAAACTTCAGATCACGTTCCATATACACTGTGTACCATAAAGGCATACAGTAGGACGTGAGGGCAAGAAATATATATATCATAAACTTAGTACTCATGATTTGGGGGTAAACAAGTCAAAAAGAAAAGTATTTTTCTTATTTGTTCACGTTGCCCTCCTTTGAGAGAAGTGTGCGACGGTAAATTATAGATATGAAAATTCCATAGAAATCGACGACGTTAAATTATGGGAATATATATACAAAATCAAATGGAAGTCAGGGCATGACCGAATCATATGGCGTTTTCATATACCTGAACTAGAAATGGACGAGACATTTATGATACACAATAAGAGAGATAGGAGGAGTGGTAAGTATGACTTGGGAGCGTGATTACTGAAAGTTGATGAGACAAAGATGCTAAATGAATCATGACAGACGCATAGAGTAGTCAACAAGGATAAGAGGGAGGAGGAGAACTTGACAGGGCCTCAGGAAGGGGAAGAATGATGTACGATACACCAGGAAACAAAGGATTTGTTTTCGTTGACAGTCGATGGAATCTACGATGTAGGATTAAACATTCCGTCGTGATATTATGAAACAAGTCAATAGCATGAGTAGGAATAGCTAAGTACATTAGCAGAAGTAAGTATCATTAAGAGTATTAAAGTTTTAATGTATATTTTGCTAATATATGTATAGTATAGGCTATGAAAAAAATAAAAGTAAAATTACAGTGACCAAATACACGCACTAGTTAAATTATACATACATGCATACACACACACACACACACACACATATATATATATATATATATATATATATATATATATATATATATATATATGTATGTACACACACACACACACACACACACACACATATATATATATATATATATATATATATATATATATATATATATATATATATATATGTATATATATGCGTGGGTGCGTGTACGCGCACGTGTGATATATTTGTACATA
>NC_090745.1:106903021-106905521 GCF_036898095.1 Palaemon carinicauda | reverse complement strand
TGTTAATGTAATTGCACGGCCAGACATTCCTCGTGTTAATGTAATTGCACGGCCAGACATTCCTCGTGTTAATGTAATTGCACGGCCAGACATTCCTCGTGTTAATGTAATTGCACGGCCAGACACTCCTCCTGTTAATGTAATTGCACGGCCAGACACTCCTCATGTTAATGTAATTGCACGGCCAGACACTCCTCCTGTTAATGTAATTGCACGACCAGACACTCGTGTTAATGTAATGTATGGATCAATTTGTAAATTCCGTAGTCCACTGTCCTCGTACATCGCATATCTTCCTCGTGCGTCTGTTTATGGCCTTTCTATGCCAGTACCCATCCGTAAACTTTCATACCTCATCATTCCATCATCTTCTCTTCCTTTCCCTGCTTTTTTTGCAATCTATAGGGGCCCATTCTGTTGTTATTAGTGGTCATCTATTATCTGTCATTATTATATGTCTTGCCCATGTCCATTTCTTTCTTTTATATGTTGTTAAAATATCCTCTAATTTAGTTTGCTCTAGTATCCATGCTGCTCTTTTTCTGCCTCCTAGTGCTATACTTATTATTATTCTTTCCATAGTTCCTTGAGTTGTAACTAGCTTATGTTCTAATACTTTGCTAAGGCTTCAAGTTTCTGATGCATAATTTAATACTGGTGGGACCATCTGATTAAATATTTTTCTTTTTAGAGAAAGTGGTGTTTTACTTTTCATTGTCTCATTTTGTTTACTAAATGCTCTCCATCCCATGCTTATCCTTCTTTTAATTTCAGTCTCATGTCCTAGGAAAACACTTATTGTCTGTCCTAAGTACATTTATTTCTTAACAATCTCTAGAGGTTCGTCCATATTTCTTATTTATCGTTTTTCTGCATTTACAGGGAACATTAGCTTAGTTTTAGTCATATCCTTGATCAGCCATACATTTCTGCTTTCTCTATTCAAATTTTCTATCATCTTTTGCAATTCCTTCCATGATTCACAGAAGACAACCATGTTATCAGCAAATCTTAAGTTGGTAACAGATATTCCCCACAAATAATAATTCCTAATTTTCCCCATCTCAATTTTCAAATATTACTTCTGGGCATGTTATGAATAATTTAGGAGAGATGGGGTCTCTTTTTAACTCCTTTTCCAATCGGAATTTTTATCGCTACCTTTGTGTAGATCTAGGATTGCTGTACTTGCTGTATAGATATCCTCAATTGTTTTAACATGAGATTCATCTATCCCTTGTCTTTGAATGACTTCCATTACTCTACAGTATATGTGTTAACGGCTGATAATGTTCATATATATATATATATATATATATATATATATATATATATATATATATATATATATATATATATATATATGGATAATGTTCATATATATATATATATATACATATATATATAGATAATGTTCATATATGTATATATATATTTATATCTATATATACATATATATATACATACATATATATATATATATATATATATATATATATATATATATACATATATATATATATATCTGTGTGTGCGTGTGTGTGTGTTTTGGATCTCTTTCACGGTTCTTGGGCTAATTCCGTGGATCCTCTCCTTGGCCCTTCTTATCTGCATCAGGAGTCATAACCCCGTGGAGTTACCCCCCCCCCCCTTATATGTATATTTATAAATATGCAGGCCATGATTAAGTTCCGAGAGAGAGAGAGAGAGAGAGAGAGAGAGAGAGAGAGAGAGAGAGAGAGAGAGAGAGAGAGAGAGAGAGAGAGGTGTTCCCTCAATCAACTAACATCAGATAATGGAGAACACAAGTGGGCAAATAAGTATGCCAACAATGCCTCCAGTAATATTCTAGTCCAGGTATGGGGAACTTGCGGCCTCATGGATTATCAAGTGCGGCCTTCGATATATGTATGTGCAATATGTTTCTGCTTTGGTATTGAATATTGTATGTAAAATCATTATATATATATATATATATATATATATATATATATATATATATATATATATATATACACATAATTTATATACATATATATATAAATACGTACATATACATATATACATATATAAATACATATATACAGTATACATATATATAAATGCATATACATACACACATATATATATATATATATATATATATATATATATATATATATATATATATATATATACTCAAAAAATTAAATGGGGCCTTCATGAGTCAATGGGGAATTTTAAGATTGGCCATCCATGTTCTAGTCTACATACGAACCAGTATCCGTATCATAATGAGGTTGTGTTTACAATTCAAGTACACACAACCTTGTGCACGTGCGTATGTGCGAGTACATTGCCGTGCATGTCCTAGAAATCCAGGCTTCGATTAATCACGATCTGTTAACGCACGAGAATAGCATACATTAACAGCCGTTTAGAGCGAGAAAATAACATGTTTTAATGTTGGGTGCGTGCGAGATTCACACTGGTTTCATACTTCGCTGACAATGGCTTTGGC
>NC_090745.1:106885521-106895521 GCF_036898095.1 Palaemon carinicauda | reverse complement strand
ATGTAGAATCCCTTATTTTAGTCCAACCACTCAGATATTCGTTGAATATATATATATATATATATATATATATATATATATATATATATATATATATATATATATATATAAATATGTATATATATATACATATATATATATATATATATATATATATATATATATATACAATATATATATATATATATATATATATATATATATATATATACATATATATATACAGTATATCGAAATGTAAATATCCTTAAAAGGTAGATATAATATGTCGTATGAAGTGGGATATACATTCCAAAGCGAAGATTCATTATAAATAATTAAGGGAAGACTTGAAAACCTTAGCATAGGGCTATTATGACTTTACAATATATCTATCATTATCATAAATATTATTATCGTTATTGCTATCCTCAATATTAAGTAGAAAAACCCGAGTTTAAAATAAAGGAAAACTTTAAAAAATAATTAAATCAAATAAAAAACCCTGTTCACATACTTACATCATTATAATAAAATCTATCTCGACTTATTCCCTAGTTTAAAATTTCTCTACTACACCTTCAAGACGTTTTAACACACCCAGTTCTCTCTTTGTATATTACCTTATAATTGTAATGCTTCATGAAACAATTAAAGCAAACCTCTGGAAAACCCAGAACCGCTGGATAATATTAGCGACTTTTTTTACATGCTTCTATTTCCTCTTGTTGCAAAACCACAGGCTTTATTTCTATGCCATTACAGAGAAGCACAGCATACCTTTAACTTCTTAATTCCATAATAATTTAAATGTGTAAATTTATATTATACATAATTTGTTACGTGATCTTGACGAGCGCTTGCTGCTCAAAAAATACTTACAGTATGTAACTGTTGCGAGAACGGTATCATTTTATACAATGATATTCGTTTTTCTATAAAGCAAGTGGATTGATTGCAAATTCTTTGGTGTTCTCGACAACACGGAGAGAAGGTAAAAATGTAGGAAATACAAAGAGAGACCGAGATTTCTAGATTCTAGAAAAGAAGGTAAGAGAAGTGTTACTTGAGCCTTATATAATAGTGTCCGGCCTTATGGCCTTTCTTGTATTTTAATGGCATGAGAATTACAGCTTTATGTACAAAATAATATAAATACCATGATAAGCCGTTCTAACTCTTACACCTATCTTTATATAAGCGCAATTATAAAGTCTGATATCGATTTGTGTAAGTATATATTTCCAACGCCCGAGGGGCCTCTAAGTATATATGTAATTATACTTGCATTGGTTCTAAAGCCTTTACCTAAACTAATCCTATCGTTGTTAAGCGGATAATGGATAAAAAGAACATGGAGGCATCATCAGACGTTTATAAACCCATTGTTGAAATAAAGCCATTCCAAAATTCTATATTACTTAGGTGTAATGTGTGATCATCATCATCAAATACGACTTTATGGTTACCATACGATTTTTTAATATCTTATAGCCTATATATACATACATTATATATATATATATATATATATATATATATATATATATATATATATATATATATATGTGTGTGTGTGTGTGTGTGTGGAAAAGAACCATAGGGTAAATGAAAATAGGTGATATATGATTAAGTCCTGACTAGTTTCGTGATAATTCATCAGAGGACTGAAGAAATATCACGAAACAAGTCAGGACTTCATCTTATATTTCCTATTTTCCTTTTCCCTGTGATTCTTATGCATCGTAGCATCATGTTTACCTTAGATTTTTACGCATATATATAAATATATATATATATATATATATATATATATATATATATATATATATATATATATCTATATCTATATATATACAATATATATATATATATATATATATATATATATATATACATATATATATAAATATTTATATATATATATATAGATATATGTGTGTATATATATATTATTTTTATATAAATATGAAGCATGGGAAAGTTTTAAATAGAAAACGTGTCCACTATTTATATATTTGAAAAGGATATCTATAATTTAATTTCAGCTGCTTAGAAATGTGAAATTATGATACCAAATTCTAATGTGAAATCAATCTAAATTCAATATGAAGAATACTGATAACCAAAATTAATTTAACCATTATAATTAAACGCCGTTAAACATTATGCATATAAATTAACAAACAAAATAGGATTTTTCAAATAATCAGGATTTATCTTCTTTACATGTTTCAATATATTAAGAGGAAATTACCGGTAATAATGATAATAATAATAATAATAATAATAATAATAATAATAATAATAATAATAATAATAATAGTAATAATAACAATAATAATAATAATAATAAAATTGATAATAATAATCTTGTCAATGCTGAAGCCATCATGATATGAATTTACATTTGTAACTTAAAAAAAAAGAGAAATAATATAAGAATATATAAAATTGCTTCCCATACGCAAAGCAAATTTTAAGACTGCACTACTCACAAAAATCTCTATTTTCGTTTGCAATACATTTATACATCTCACTAGTCTTTTAATTAGTTACATTCAAGGAATCAGACCTTTTCTTAACATTACTAGTTTTGATGATTATAATCGTTAAAAAAACCCTATAAAGTTCTGTTTTCAGACAAAATTATAATTATCAAACAATGACCACAGATAAATAATCGTTTGACATTTTTACCATTCACCATCGGTGCTTCGCGTGCAATTATCCGAAGTAACTATTTCCTAAAATCTAAACTGATTTGCATAAATGAATTTCAAGCATTCATTCTTCATATTTGCAATTTTTGTTTTGACAAACTTAACGAGGATAATAACAAGATTAGTTATGATGTAAAGCTATTCATATTACTAATGAAAACTAATCAATAAAGGTATGCTGGTTCATTTGGTCTTATTAAACATGTTTATATTCTAGCCAATGCCATTGTTTTTCGTTTTACTCTATATGCCGCACACACACACACACACACACACACACACACATATATATATATATATATATATATATATATATATATATATATATATACATATATATATATACATATATATATATATGTATATATATATATATATTTATATCCATATATATACATATATATATATATATATATATATATATATATATATATATATATATATATATATATGCAGATACGCCTGTAAGTAGATAGAAATATAGATATCTAGATGAATACACCAGGTATTTCAAAACCCTCCTCTCAACAACATCATATACAGAGTTTAATGTCAAGGTTCATAAAGCGATCAAAAAGGCATTATTTTCATTAGGTTTCTCACATAAAAGGAAAATTCAGAGTGAAATTTATCTAGGCTTCCGCAACTAAAATTCAAATTTTAAATTTCTAATGATATTTTCTGTAATGTATTTAATTCAAAAACTAAATAAGGAAATGGGGTTTTCATTCATACCCAACTATAGAAAACATAAAATCCAACCATGAGAAAAATAAAAAAAAAAAACGTCTGAAATTAATCTTGTTGAATTCAAACATTAAATCTAACCATAAAAAAGTAAAGAAACGTCTGAAATTAAGTCTTAGTTGAATTAAAACATTAAATCCAACCACAGAAAATAAAAACCTCTGAAATTAAGTCTTTGTTGAGTTCAAACATTAAATCCAACCCTAAAAAAAAGTAAAAAAAAAACGTCTGAATTTAAGTCTTGTTGAATTATTATTATTATTTTATGTGGAGCTAAGCAGGTCGAATATATTAAGGTCTTGATCACATCAGGTTATACAAAACACGCTCCTAAACCCCGCAGTGCAAGGGAAGGACGGTGAAACTTCAGCGGTCCCCGGTCGGTCCAAGGGCCACACCGCCAGCGTTCAAGTCTCCGAAATAAGCGCACCGGCATCTCGGCCGATGCACCTAACCGGCCGCGTGCCGTTAAAAGTAATCGCTGAGCAAACAGATCTCAAAAATGGTACAGATTATATTTCTTCGTGTCATAAGAATATTAAAATTTTTGAAAATTAAACCAGATGACTTTTATTATAATTACTTTTAAGTGTCGCTTAGAACATAGAAATATACGAAAAATTATTCAAAGGGAAAACTAAAAAAAAAAAATTGGCAGCATAATTTCTAAATATTTTTTTTTTCAATTATATTTTTTGTGCCATAACAATATTGAAATTTTTTTAAAAGTTAAACCAAATGCCTTTTATTACAATTGCTTCTAACTGTCGCTTAGAAAAGAAATATACGAAAAAGTATTTCAAGGAAAAAACAAGAAAGAAAAAAAATTCTCAACATAATTTCGTCTAATTTTTTTTTTCAATTTCTTTCATAGTGATAATAGAATTGTTCTTAAGCGACAAAATACAAGATATCTAAGCGTTAGTTGTTCTTATGCAATTTTATGGCCAAAATATTGTTGGATGGATTCTAAGCAATGTATAAAACGTTTGTCACTTTTAGTTTACCCATTCATACTTTAAATAAAAAACTAATTTTCCCATAAATTGAACAAGGTTTCAAGACTTCCTTCTCTTTGGTGTTTATTAATACCCTGAAACCAAAAGGTGTAATTTGCTCTTATTTTGGGTTTCACCTTACTTATAAACTAAATTGAATCCTACACAATAAGCCTTATCATTTCATCTCAAAACTTTTTAAAAGATTTCTTTGAATGATGAAAACTAATACTCTTGCATAAAATTTACCTTGAGTACTTTTTTTTCAGAAAAAAAAAATATCATACGAGGAAAATGAAAAAAAAATTATCTCTAACAATGGGATACGAATATATTTTTTTTATCCACGTGTCATGTTACTGAATTAAAAATAGTTAATTAGCTTCCGTTTTTCAAGGATTTTAATATGGATATTTTCATTGTATCTTGTGGAAAGATGATTAAATTCAAAATTTACAGAATATGAGTAACATCTGGTTGTAACCTCAGTACAAATGATAATTAAAAGAAAAATTCTACGAAGTATCCAATCTCATTAGTACACCATTACGCAATAGGATTTACTGAGACATATAAATTAATCATAAAGAAAACATAAAGAGGTTAATCCTTTAATATGAGATTAATTTAAGGGGAAATTAAAATCCAATAATTCCTTCGTAACCAAGGGTTTAGTGTCGAATGTTTTAGAGAAAGAACTTACAATCACTACAGCGAATAAGAAAATACAAAATCAGTATTTTTATTCGAATTACAAGAACGAGAACAGCATAAAATTGAGAAAATTGCCTGCTAGAAGAAATGGATAAGAATGCAAGAAAGAAAAAATGGCACTTTTTAAAAAATATATGTGAGTAACTTTAATAAAAAAAAGTGTATATTAGGTGTTGCGTGGGAACATTACCTGCCAGTCTGATCTGCGAGACTTGGTGCACCACAAAACGTGGTCTGAGAAGAACTGAATTTACTCGTCCAAACCCATTTCCTGTCTTCTATGGAGTTTAGTTTTCCACCTGCCATGAGGCATGTCTTCTTGCCTCTTCTCTCCTCTCCTCTCCTCTCTTCCTCTTTCCCTCTCCCTCTATCCCTCTTTCTATATACCCTTCAGTATACTGGGATTATCATATGCATACTCCCTTCGCTTTCATTTTAAAAAATATATTCAAATTTCTTTAAAATAAAAAAAAAGAGCTGAACTAATTTCCAGTGCTGTTCACTCAAAATTATGTTAGTTTCTGTTTCACATGCAACTAAAAAAGTAACAATTTATTGAATAAACAAAAAAAAATTTAACTATCACCTCCTAATTCTATCATCTATGAGAAGTGAAACATAGCTGAACATATCTCAAGAATGTTCTCTATCTCTCTCTCTCTCTCTCTTTCCGCGTCTGTTATTCTGTCGTGACCAGCGAGTCAAAAGCGAGAGGGGGGTTTTTAAGGCCAAAGAGTCGACATGTTTGTACGCCGAGCTCTGACTGACTACTAACCCTCACTCTCTCCCTCTTTCTCTCTCTACTGGCTCGGCCGAGGGGAGTGTGTGAGAGAGAGAGGGGAGGGGGTGGCGACTGGTTACAGTCGTGTGCGGTGTAGTGGGGAGAGGGGAGAGCCGAGTAAAGGGAGAGAGAAATCCGAGGGGGAGCAATGCGCTTCTGGTCCGGCACTTGTTCGGTCGCGACGCTAACTGTTGTGTTTTGTTGTTGTAAGGGAGGCGGTCACTGCGCACCCCCTTCCTACCCCCAACCCACTTCCTCCCCTCTTCTTCCCCTTCCCATGACACTCCCCTCTAAATAAAAGTTGCCTAGTTATATACAGCGTACACATTTTAATAAGAAATACTGCAAACTCTTCAAACAAATTCTACGTAAATGTTTCGAAAATGATAGATTTTAAAGAATGATAATCGACGTACTTAGGTCATCCGCTTAAAATCAGGAAAGAAACTAGACTAACAAGTTGCCAGCTACTCACTATGGAATATGTTTTTAACAGAACTTCAAAGAATTATCGGTTTTAGACAATAACGGTACCGTGTGCTTTCGAAAGCTTTCAAATTAATTGTCATTAAACGTAAATTCCACCACTAATTGCCATCATAAAATCCCACAAGTGGAATCACGTCTTATAGATCCTGTACATTACTTGATAAGATTCCCAAGTTTCCTTTGATGAAATGCGTGCTCAAGATCAACAAACGTTTCCGTTATAAATAATTTCCAGAAGCATCAAAACCTTCATAGATGAGTATATAAAAAGAAAGCCATAACTATTAATATTCACTCACAGCTACATATACATATTTGTGTATTTATGCATGCATCTATGCACTATATATATATATATATATATATATATATATATATATATATATATATATATATGTGTGTACATATATATATATATATATATATATATATATATATATATATATAGATTTATACATACATATATATATATATATATATATATATATTTATGCATATATATAGATGTGTGTATGCGTGTATAATATATATATATATATATATATATATATATATATATATATATATATATATATATATATATATATATATATATATATATATATATATATATTTAGACAACCACAAATGTGTGTGTATGTATGCGTGTAAATATTCTCCCCTCAAATTTCAAGGGCATATTTTTATTCTTAAAAACCAACACATATGGCTCCAGATATTAGCTTTTCAGACTTTTTCGTTTTCAATCTTGTACCTATTCTCAACGGCAACTATTCATCTTCATTCCAACATAAAGATAAAAAAAACTTCTACTGTCATTAGAAATTTTTTATCTTTGCTCGAAACTTCCAGTTGAACACTCCGTTTATACAACCCATTTCTTTCCAATTATCAGGATGCCTTCTACTTAACAGAATCTACTGGGACTTTTCTTTCTATTCTTGCTAGTGAACTCAATATTTTACATTGTGAAACTGAATCTAATTATTAGCAAGAAGGGATTTATCACTTGAAATACTTGTCTTCGTGTCACTTGAAATGCTTGTTAAGTAAAAAAAAAAAATACATTTTAAGAAACATCTAATGCTGCATAAATTTTAAGCATCGTGGTATATTCACCTCCTGTGGTAGAATTTAAATAAACACCGAACAAGAAGAGGAATGTAGCTGTAAGTAAATACATAAGTTGCCGGAAGTATGAAAAGCTAAAACTCAAATGGCTACAAAAACTGACACAAACAAGCACACGCACACACACACACACACATATATATATATATATATATATATATATATATATATATATATATATATATATATATACATATATATATATATATATACATATATATATATAAATACATATATACATACATATATATACATATAAATATATATACATATATATATAAATATATATAAATATATATATATATATATATATATATATATATATGTGTATATATATATATATATATATATATATATATATATGTATATATATATATATATATATATATATATATATATATATATATATGTATATATATATATATTATCTCCTTCTACACCTATTGACACAAAGGGCCTCTGTTAGATTTCACCAGTCGTCTCTATTTTGAGCTTTTAAATCAATACCTCTCCATTCATCAACTCTGCTTCACTTTTCACAGTCCTCAGCCATGTAGAACAGGGCCTTCTAAATCTTCTAGTGCCTTGTGGAGCACAGTTGAAAGTTTGGTAAACTAATCTCTCTTGGGGAGTGCGAAGATCATGTCCGAGTCATCTCCATCTACTCCTTACCATGATCTCATCCCCATATGGCACTTGAGTAATTTCTCTTTTAGTTTCATTATTATCCTGTCCTGCCATTTAACTCCTAATATTCTCCTGAGGGCTTTGTTTTCAAAACTACAAAATCTGTTGAATATTGTTTCATTGATACAACACGACCCATGTCCATACAGTAACACAGATCTTATTAACTGATATATATATATATATATATATATATATATATATATATATATATATATATATATGTATATTTATATATATATATATATATATATATATATATATATATATATATATATAAAACCTGATTTTTATGTAATTTTAGGCGATTTCTTTTCCATATTTTACTTACCCTTGCCAATGTCTTATTTTCTTTTTTCAATCTTTCATTAAACTCTAATTCTAAAGACCCTGTGTTAGAAGTCATAGTTCCTAAATATTTAAATGATCCCACCTCATTAATCCTTTCTCCTTCCAATGATATTTAATTTTCCATTGCATATTCAGTTCTCATCATCTCTGTCTGTCTTCTATCTTGAGCCCAACCTCATGTGATATTTCATGTATTATGGAAAGCAAGCTTTGCAAGTCATGTGGCGTTTTGCTATTAAGGACAGCGCCATCAGCATATTCTTGGTCCGCTAACTTCCAGGTACCACTCCAGTCCAATCCTTCTCTGTCATCCACAACTGTTTTATGCATTACAGAATCCATGAGGATTATAAACAACGTAGGTGCCAACACATTCCCTTGGAGTACTCCACTGTTCACTGAAAATTATTTTGATAGGACTCCATTTTCATTAACTTTCCAATTGCTATGCTCACGAACAGTTTTAACCAAATTTACATATTTAAGTGACTCCATAATAACACAGGACTCTCCACAAAATTGGCCGGTGCACACTATCAAAGGCTTTTTCATAGTCCACAAATGCCATCAAAAGTTTATTTATATATTCTACACATTACTGTGGAACATGTTTTAAAATGAAAATTTGGTCCGTACAACTTCTACCTTTTCTAAATCCTGCTTTTTCATCACTCAGCTTTTCATCAATCTTTTTCTGTCTCTTTAGTATGAGCATACTATATATTTTCATGACAACAAACGTAAGTCTGATGCCTCTGTAATTATTGCAATCAGTCACTGTTCACTGGAAATTCATTTGATAGGACTCCATTTTCATTAACTTTCCAACTGCTATGCTCATGAACAGTTTTAACCAAATTTACATATTTAAGTGAACTCCATAATAACGCAGGACTCTCCACAAAATTGGCCGGTGCACACTATCAAAGGCTTTTTCATAGTCCATAAATGCCATCAAAAGTTTATTTATATATTCTACACATTACTGTGGAACAAGTTTTAAAATGAAGATTTGGTCCATACAACTTCTACCTTTTCTAAATCCTGCTTTTAAATCTCTCAGCTTTTCATCAATCTTTTTCTCAAGTCTCTTTAGTATGAGCATACTATATATTTTCATGACAACAAACGTAATCTGATGCCTCTGTAATTATTGCAATCAGATCTTTTTTTTTAACCTTTTCACCAACACTCCTAGCTCTCATTCATCAGGTTTTGCCTATTCATGCCTAATTCCTCAAAATAATCTTGTAAATATTCTAGGAGTCACTTAATTTCCGGCCAAATTCATCTCAGTAGTTATATCACCGCATTCAGGGGGTTTCCATCCCTTTAGTTTTTTAATGTTAGCTCGGATTTCAAACACACTGAATTCATTCATGGGCACATCAAGGTCTTCC
>NC_090745.1:106875521-106880521 GCF_036898095.1 Palaemon carinicauda | reverse complement strand
TATATATATATATATATGTAATGAATAAATATATATATATATATATATATATATATATATATATATATATACAGTATATATACATATATATGTATATATACACATATACATATATAAATATATATACTCCCATATATATATATATATATATATATTTTATAGATATATATATATATATATATATATATTATATATATATATATATATATATACATATATATATATATTATAGATATATATATATATATATATATATATATATATATATATATATATATATATATATACAGTATATATATGAACAAAAAAAAAGTCAAGAAAAACACAGGGCAACTAAAACAATGTGTTTAGTCCTGATCAGTCTTGACTTGATCAAGACACTTTTCAAAGTAATAGAAAAAACCTTACATCATACAAATATGAGATCAATATACACAATAACGCATGCAGTACATCACCAATCAGTCCTCGAAAAAGTAAGTGGAGCCTTTCGGGCAGTGTTTATACATCTTGTGTTTCGACAGCTAACCCGGATTGCTTCTTAGTGGTAAATAACTGCCCTATAGGGTTATCATTAGGGTTAGTTCACCCTTCAACTTTAAAATTTTACAAATTTCTTTGTAATAGGTGTATCAAGTATATACAATACTAGGTGTACTGTTTATGATCGAATCCATCTAATCTAGATTCTGGAATGATGTTAGACTGTATAAATATTCTTTCAAATATATTAAAATGCATCATTAAACTTTTATATCTAACTTAAAATAAACAACTAAGCTATTAACTTATATATTTCTTATAGGTTTCTAAGTAATTAAATTCTTTTTTCACGTGATTTAACAATTTAACAAATATTTGTTTTCTAGAAGTACGTAGCGTTTAGAAAACAAATAATTTATCATTACCATGATAATTTATCATAAGACCTTTTTTCAATGTATTGTTATTCTTAAATGTTACAATAACGAATATTTTTCATAAAAGTGGTGCATCTTAATTTGATCCTGTTATACTATTTAGCTATAATCACAAAAAGTCCTTTTTCCTTTCATTATACAATGCCTATTACAATTAATTGATATTTTGACTTATCATAACAAGTTAATGAGAATCTGGATTACTAAGGAAACATTTCTTGAAGTTAGAAAAAAAATATGAACGTTGCAAATGAGAGAAAGGGGGTTTATTTTCATAATATTTATGGCATAAGGACAAACCAAAAAGGTGAGAAAATATCTGTAACACAGAAAGGGTAAAAGAATTGAGCAGTAATTTGGAGATGGTATGGACATGTGGAAAGAATGGAAGACGATAGGAAGATATAAGAGTATATGTGCTACATAGATGGCACGTAAAAGCTATTGAGAGGATGGCTATCTTGATGAAGTTTTAAGCAGTTAACGTTGTGGAAGTTTTCCGCACCGAGGGATAGCCCACGATTCAGCATCTTCAAATATAAAAATAGCTGGCTGTTACTATTCTTATTTGTTCACTGGAGCTACCCCGGTTTTCGAAAGTGGTTTAAAAGCCGGCCATGAATGGCAGAGGCAAGGGACAGGGACAATACCCTAGAGACTGATCATATATACATATGATCAGCGACCAAGCCCCTCTCCACCCAAACTAAGACCAGGGAGCGATAGGCAATGGCTACTGATGACTCAGCAGGAAGACCTACAGGCTCCCCCAAACACTCCATCCTTAGCTCACAGGGATGATCATCAAGCAGAGACGTTTCCAATAGGTGTATGTATGTATATCCATACATACATACATACATACATATATATATATATATATATATATATATATATATATATATATATATATATGTGTATATATATATATATATATATATATATATATATATATATATATATATATATATATATATAATATCTGAAGGCTTGACAATTCCCACTTAGGAATCTTTTTCACTGGTACTTAACGAAAGTTATCATATTCCAAATGACTCATTTAATCTGCTACTCTTAAATCATTAGGATTAGATGAAAATCACGCCCCGTGAAAATATTCCACGCATATAATCCAATCATAATTACCATTCAATTAAATTAATTTCAATAAACGTGGCAGAGTGGAGCGAATGTGGTGCTAGGGATCATTTTCACGGACTTTCACTGAAATATCAAGAAAAACACGAGATGATTTTGAGTAAAAAAAAATGAAAATCATTACGTCAGATAATTTCTTAATTTATTTTCCGTTTCATGTACTGATATAAGTCGTGTTCGTTAGTGCCGACATAAACACAGGAACAGCTGGTCGTGTGATTCCTTTATATACATTAATTATATATATATATATATAATATATATATATATATATATATATATATATATATATATATATACATATATACACACATATATATAGATGTATATATATATATATATTATATATATATATATATATTCATATCCATATATATACATATATATATTTATACATATATACTGTATGTATATATATATACACACATATATACATATATATATATATTTATATACATATACATATACGTATATATATATATATATATATATATATATATATATATATTTATATCCATATATATACATATATATATATATATATTTATACATACTGTATATATATATATATATATATATATATATATATATATATATATATATATACATATACACACATATATATATATATATATATATATTTATACATATACATACATACATACATATATATATATATATATATATATATATATATATAACCTTATTTAAAAGATAGAGAAAAAAGACTGTGGTGTTGATAGTACTGGAGTAAATGATAACAGATAAAACAGATAATGCCCAGTGGAAATAGGTTTGTAAAATGATTGATCAGTATATGAATATATTGGAGAAAGAAAATAGTTTGGAAAATGAGTTGAATTTTATATTAAAAAAAGAAATATAGAGCATATGGTTGGAGAGATGCAGTGGCTATTTTCCTCATCAATGCTCGATTGAAGTTATATTTCATATAGATTGATTTATAATTTGGAAAGGAAGGAATGAATACTTCCATAATTGTACTTGAAATGGTATTTTGACAAGAACGAAGCGCGAAGACTACTTATTGAGATAATGGATGAAATGGAGCTTTTAATATTTATGTATTCGTGGTTATAGAAACAACAAGGCTGAAAAAAAAAAAAACCGAGATTTGATGAAGGAAAAAAATACTATCTGCGGTACAATTTTTTGGCGGAGGAGATTATCACATAGTTTGATAAATGGGTAGTAAAGAAGAATGTGAAAAAATAATGAAAATAGAGGGGTGAATGTATAAAAGAACTAGAAAAAAACTGTGGATCAATAAGGATTTTTTTTTTTTTTTGCAAAAAAGTTAAGAGGCACATATGCTTTCAAATTCAAATGGAGAGATGTTTGCCTTGGGTCAGTGGAGTGAGTATTTAAAGATTTGCCGAATTTGATAAATAAATGATAAGCATACATGGAGATCAGCTATAAGAATTGATTAGCATTAGCATTACTTTGAGAAATACTTATTGGCCAAGGTGAACATGTGCAAGGAGCTTAGTGGCATTATCAGCCAGGATTGAAATGTACAAGGAGTTAGTAGCCTTACTGTCCAGGATTGAAATGTGCGAATGTATAATGAAAAATAAACTTGGAAAATCCAAGAGTAGAATGCTCATCTTTTCTTGCGTCAATTTATTTTCGAAAGCCCGTATTTATTAAATTCTTTCCATTTGAAATTGAACATAATGTAGACAAAATTAGGGAGAAAATGTGTATAAAGCTAGTAGTTTTATTACCAAGGTCAGGAATATACATGAAGATAGTAACCTTATTAGCAAAGGCGTAAATAAGCATAGAGTAGTATATTTATTAGCAAGGATAGAAATGTGTATGATGCTAGTAGCCTTATTAGAAAGGACAGAAATGTGCATGGAGCGAAAAACCTTATCAGCCAAGGTGGGAATGAGCATGGAGATAGCAGCCTTATTAGTTTGAGTGGGAGGTGCATAGAGACAGTAGTTTTATGTGAATGGAGTTAGCAGCCTAAGTCTAGAGGCGATGCTGTGAACTTGAAGGGCTAGAAGCAGGAGGTAAACAGTTTTGGTCATCTGTTGAGAAATAAAAGATTTATAGTTGAATGGTTCGGCGATTCAATGCTGAAATTGGATTTTCAAGGACTAGGGTTTGATCCAGTCCTGTTGCCCTCACGTCCACCCTGCTGCAAATTGGTTCAAACCCTAGCTGTGGTCATTAAAAGGATCAGAGGCAAGTAATCTAGTCCCTAAAGAATTGCTGAAGACAGCAAAGGTTTAAACTTCTGGTGATGCTGCTCCTAAAATGGAAAATTGTATGTGTATTCAACATTTCTGTATATGCATGCTGAAGAGAAACCTAGTTTGACTTAATATTATCATTGTCTGATTAAGGGATGACTTATAAGTGGGGTGTTTATTTGTGATTTTTATACAAGTTACGTATGCAATTCAACTTTTAGTGTGTTCTTGCGTAATATAAAAATATGCAAATGTAAAAAATCAAAAGACAAAACCGAGCAAAACAATCGCCTCACAAAACAGCGTTTCCTTTCCATTACAGCCTACGTATCTCTCTCACAGCTATATTCAGTTTATAAGTAGCTAGAGATATAACTGTAAGAGGCGCATTATGCAGATTAACTGTTATCACTGCAAAACAAAAATGATTTAATGCGATTAAAGATTTAACGACTAATTAGAAAACAAATTCAGGAATATTTACTTTCCATTATTTTCTGTTAATATGATATAGCAGTTATGTAAGCAAGCCATTAGAATCAATCAATTCTAAACTGCGCATAATACTCTCTCAGTGTGATTTATAAATTATCTGAATTTATGTGGTGATTTCTATTTAAATAAATTTTATTTTCAGAAATACACCTATTCACATTGTACGAGGTTTATAGCTTCGAAGTTCTACCTAATAATA
>NC_090745.1:106845521-106870521 GCF_036898095.1 Palaemon carinicauda | reverse complement strand
ACTTTGAATGGAGATGCTTATATACAGAAGTTCAGCGTTGGTATGTCTTTGCCTCTTTCTCCCACTAAAGCTAATCTTTGTATGGAAATGATTTAATCTTGATATCTTTCCACTAACATCCATTCACTTCCGGCCTTGTGTCTGGGTTAGATTATATAGGTGACATCTTTATAAAAAAAATCATCATGATAAACACTGCTTTGACCCATTTCTAATTAATTTAATCATTTCATTCCTTCCATCAAATTTATAAGAGAGTTCAAGAAAAAACAGAAAACTACTTTTCTCTGGATGATTCAATTCACAAAGGGATAAATTGGATTCATTTCCAACATTTATCGCAAGAGTACTAAAACACACACACGCATTCTATATATATATATATATATATATATATATATATATATATATATATATATATATATATATACACGATTGTCCTTTTCTTTCAAACCAATTCTAGGAAAATGTACTTAACAATTCATTAAGCAGAGCATGCAAGATATATGATCAAGCGTTCAGAAATGCAGAAATTAAACCCCTCTTTGAAATGTTTTTTGGGAAAATCCTGTTATCCTATGTTTGTCCTTACTTAGTAAAATCGTAAAGCAAGGAAAACGAGTATTGTTAATATAAAATAAATAAGAGTAAACGAAATTAACATTCCCATTACTTTAAGGTATACAAATACCATCAAACGAAAGTCAACTCAAAATAAATGGGAAAGGAACACAGAAGAAAAGGGAGATACCCGCCAGATCAGCGTCGAATCCGTTACCGTTAGCGAAATATTTATCAACCTAAAGGCTAGCTACTCACTACTTGCAAAGTCTCAGTCATCTTAATGTGGTGTTTTAGCTTTCACTTCAGTTTCGATACAATGGATAAGCTTTTTCTTTCCTTGTCAACAAATGTGAGTTATTTTTTTCTTCAGTTGAAGAGGCACTTTAAAAAAAGGTGTGAAAGGTCCTGACTTTAAATGCACAAATATATATAAATGTGGATTTCTAATACCCAATAATAATATAGGGATGACAGGTAGGTATAGATACTTCAAATTACTTTAATTTTGATATTACACAGGATCTTCTGTCATACGAAATATCATAGGATGAATGGAAAATACAAGTTTTTGTCCTATGTTGTCAATTAACAGATGTTGAAATATCTTGAAGAAGAAGAAGAAGAAGAAGAAGAAGAAGAGGAGGTGGAGGAGAAGGAGGAGGAAGAGGAGGAGAGGGAATGCACAGAAGGTAAAGTTCCTTTTACATGGACCGATTCTTTTCTCCTCCCTCCATAACTCTTTCAGGAGAGTCTAAAAGCTTCCGAGGCTGTTTAAATTAAATTTCATCTCCTTCCTAGGTAGCAACTGCCTCCTTCTGTCAGCAAACCTCTCTCTCTCTCTCTCTCTCTCTCTCTCTCTCTCTCTCTCTCTCTCTCTCTCTCTCTCTCTCTCTCTCTGCGTATAACATTTCATGGCTTGTATTTTGTCGGATTATTTGCAAGTGGAAAAACAGATTTATATATCTGGATGAGTAATGTTTCTGTAGATACTCACGAGTCGCAATCTATTAATCATGTATCTCTCTCTCTCTCTCTCTCTCTCTCTCTCTCTCTCTCTCTCTCTCTCTCTCTCTCTCTCTCTCTCTCTCTCATATATATATATATATATATATATATATATATATATATATATATATATGTATGTATGTATGCATATGTTATGGTTTGTTTAGGTGTCTGATAATTGATCGAATGTGTAAACAAGAGCGAGCGTAAATATAACGCACGTACTGTATAAACAATTATCTCCATGCACACACACAGACTATATATATATATATATATATATATATATATATATATATATATATATATATATATATATATATATATATATACACACACACACAAAAGGATGAATTTCAAAGATATTTATCTAAGATACACAAGAGAACGAGAAGAACAAAAGCGCAAACAAAGCCCTGAGTATTGAACGCAACTACGACCCTCGTTAACCGAAGCCATCCAAAGCGCAACTCTCCGCTGCAGTTCATAAATTATAAAGTCACGATAACGCAAAGAATTAAGGGACCTCGCCTAGGCCGACTTTATTTCCGCTCTGGCGACTTCCCTCTCTTTATCTCAAATTCTGATTACCTTCTTGGGACGGGAGATGCCAAGCCTTATTTTCGGAGGCATGCTCGGCAAAAAAAGAAAAAAAAAAAAAAAAAACAACAAGGACAATGAAATGATGCCAAGCCTTATTTTCGGAGGCATACTTGGTAAAAAAAAAAAATAAATAAATAAAAAACACCAAGGACGACAAAATAATTCCAAGCCTTATTTTCGGAGGCATATTCGGTAAAAGAAGAAAAATAACACCAAGGACGACGAAATGATGCCAAGCCTTATTTTCGGAATACTCGGTGAAAGAAGAAAAACAACAGGGACAACGATAGGATGCCAAGCCTTATTCTTGCAGGCACACTTTGTAAAAAATAAATAAATATAACAACAAAGACGACAAAATGATACCAAGTGTTTTATTTTCGGAAAAATAAAGGAAAAAAAGAAAAAAACCTGACGAAATGATGCCAAACCTTATTTTTTGAGGCACACTCAATATAAAAAAAAAGCTTTATTAAGGGGAAAAAAATAACTGCAAGGACGACGAAGCGATGCCAAGCATTATTTTTGAAGGCACACTCAGTTAAAAGAAAAAAAAATATGGACGACGGAATGATGCCAAGCCTTATTTATGGAGGCACACTCAATAAAAAAAATAAGTACGATGGATTGATGCCAAGCCTTATTTTTGGAGGCACACTCAGTAAAAAAAATAAGGACGATGGAATGATGCCAAGCCTTATTTTTGGAGGCACACTCAGTAAAAAAAATAAGAGCGATGGAATGATGCCAAGCCATATTTTTGGACGCACACTCAGTAAAAAAAAATAAGGACGATGGAATGATGCCAAGCCTTATTTTTGGAGGCACACACAGTAAAAAAAAAATAAGGAGGATGGAATGATGCCAAGCCTTATTTATGGAGGCACACTCAGTAAAAAAAAATAAGGACGATGGAATGATGCCAAGCCTTATTTTTGGAGGCACACTCAGTAAAAAAAAATAAGGACGATGGAATGATGCCAAGCCTTATTTTTGGAGGCACACTCAGTAAAAAAAAAATAAGGACGATGGAATGATGCCAATCCTTATTTTTGGAGGCACACTCAGTAAAAAAAAAATAATGACGATGGAATGATACCAAGCCTTATTTCTGGAGGCACACTCAGTAAAAAAAAAAATAAGGACGATGAATGATGCCAAGCCTTATTTTTGGAGGCACACTCAGTGAAAAAAAATAAGGACGATGGAATGATGCCAAGCCTTATTTTTGGAGGCACAATCAGTAAAAAAAAAATAAGGACGATGGAATGATGCCAAGCCTTATTTTCGGAGGCACACTCTGTAAGAAAATAAGGACGATGGAATGATGCCAAGCCTTATTTTTGGAGGCACACTCAGTAAAAAAAATAAGGACGATGGAATGATGCCAAGCCTTATTTTTGGACGCACACTCAGTAAAAAAAAAATAAGGACGATGGAATGATGCCAAGCCTTATTTTTGGAGGCACACTCAGTAAAAAAAAATAAGGACGATGGAATGATGCCAAGCCTTATTTCTGGAGGCACACTCAGTAAAAAGAAAAATAAGGACGATGGAATGATGCCAAGCCTTATTTTTGGAGGCACACTCAGTAAAAAAAAAATAAGGACGATGGAATGATGCCAAGCCTTATTTTTGGAGGCACACTCAGTAAAAAAAAATAAGGACGATGGAATGATGCCAAGCCTTATTTCTGGAGGCACACTCAGTAAAAAAAAAAATAAGGACGATGAATGATGCCAAGCCTTATTTTTGGAGGCACACTCAGTAAAAAAAAATAAGGACGATGGAATGATGCCAAGCCTTATTTTTGGAGGCACAATCAGTAAAAAAAAATAAGGACGATGGAATGATGCCAAGCCTTATTTTCGCAGGCACACTCTGTAAAAAAATAAGGACGATGGAATGATGCCAAGCCTTATTTTTGGAGGCACACTCAGTAAAAAAAATAAGGACGATGGAATGATGCCAAGCCTTATTTTTGGACGCACACTCAGTAAAAAAAAAATAAGGACGATGGAATGATGCCAAGCCTTATTTTTGGAGGCACACTCAGTAAAAAAAATAAGGACGATGGAATGATGCCAAGCCTTATTTTTGGAGGCACACTCAGTAAAAAAAAATAAGGACGATGGAATGATGCCAAGCCTTATTTTTGGAGGCACACTCAGTAAAAAAAAATAAGGATGATGGAATGATGCCAAGCCTTATTTCTGGAGGCACACTCAGTAAAAAAAAAAAATAAGGACGATGAATGATGCCAAGCCTTATTTTTGGAGGCACACTCAGTAAAAAAAAAATAAGAACAATGGAATGATGCCAAGCCTTATTTTTGGAGGCACAATCAGTAAAAAAATAAGGACGATGGAATGATGCCAAGCCTTATTTTCGGAGGCACACTCTGTAAAAAAAATAAGGACGATGGAATGATGCCAAGCCTTATTTTTGGAGGCACACTCAGTAAAAAAAAATAAGGACGATGGAATGATGCCAAGCCTTATTTTTGGAGGCACACTCAGTAAAAAAAAATAAGGACGATGGAATGATGCCAAGCCTTATTTTTGGAGGCACACTCAGTAAAAAAAAAATAAGGACGATGGAATGATGCCAAGCCTTATTTTTGGAGGCACACTCAGTAAAAAAAAAATAAGGACGATGGAATGATGCCAAGCCTTATTTTTGGAGGCACACTCAGTAAAAAAAAAATAAGGACGATGGAATGATGCCAAGCCTTATTTTTGGAGGTACACTCAGTAAAAAAAAAATAAGGACGATGGAATGATGCCAAGCCTTATTTTTGGAGGCACACTCAGTAAAAAAAAAATAAGGACGATGGAATGATGCCAAGCCTTATTTTTGGAGGCACACTCAGTAAAAAAAAAATAAGGACGATGGAATGATGCCAAGCCTTATTTTTGGAGGCACACTCAGTAAAAAAAAAATAAGGACGATGGAATGATGCCAAGCCTTATTTTTGGAGGCACACTCAGTAAAAAAAAATAAGGACGATGGAATGATGCCAAGCCTTATTTTTGGAGGCACACTCAGTAAAAAAAAATAAGGACGATGGAATGATGCCAAGCCTTATTTTTGGAGGCACACTCAGTAAAAAAAAAATAAGGACGATGGAATGATGCCAAGCCTTATTTTTGGAGGCACACTCAGTAAAAAAAAAAATAAGGACGATGGAATGATGCCAAGCCTTATCTTTGGAGGCACACTCAGTAAAAAAAATAAGGACGATGGAATGATGCCAAGCCTTATTTTTGGAAGCCCACTCAATAAAAAAAAACACCAACAAGGACGACGGAATGATGCCAAGCCTTATTTTCGGAAGCACACTCAATAAAAAAAACATCAATAAGGACGACGAAATGATGCCAAACCTTATTTTTGGAGGCACACAGTAAAATAAAAATGGGCCTTATTTTCGGAGGCACACTTGGTGAAAAAAAAAAAAAAAGATTATCAACAAGGAAGACGAAATACATATGCATCCCAGTTGATGGATTCAGTTATCTGATATTCTTCGTAACAATTGATGTCCAATATTGTGAATTTGACAACTGAAACCGAGACATATTTGTTTTCATATTTCTATCTGTAGTGTATCAAAATGTTATTTACTTTTATATAATCAGGGGAAAAAATGTATCCTGTAAACAGCACTTTAATGAAAAAATCCTTCGCAGGTTTTCATTGGACTCACTTATGTATTTAGGGTTTTGAGCGATTCGAACACACCGGAAAATGCAAGGAATTTTTCCATGATCCCTCCAGTTCTGTCAGCTGCAAACACAAGTGATGTGTCTTTTAATTCCTTAGAAGGTCAAATGTTATTTGAATGTTACAATTGGGTAAGAGAGAGAGAGAGAGCGGTGTATGTGTGTATTTGCTTTCATCGTTTTTTCTATATACAAACAATATTGGTGTATATTTAGTGTACATATATACACATACAGTTCTGGTTTCAGTTCCAGTTCCATCAGAATAGATGCTCACCAGAACGTCAATCTGGCAAGCCCAAACCCCCACTGTGGTGCCCTACCACAGCAGTGGCCTCCCCAGTAAACAGCTTAAACTCACGGTCCTGAGCGGGGATCGATCTGCTGCCATGAGAATGCTAGGCAAACACGTTACCTGGCTTGGACATAAACAAGGAAGGTTTTGTTTGTTACAATACTCGTTTTCGGACTATTGGAGTGATAAATTTTGATATGGCCACGAATTCTCGAATATTGGATCTGAATATTTCTTGAGTGGGTGGGCATCAGTTCATGCCCAACATTTAACATTTCCTGACCATGTGAGAGGGCATTTACACAAGGTTATCAAATCCACCCCAATATAACGGTGCTCAGATATTGAAACCTTCCGTTACCGTTAGCGGCAATGACTAACAAAAAAAAATAAAAAAAATAAAAAAAAAAAAAAAAAAGCAAAAGGTATATTACCATTGTTGTGCGAAGAAGACGTCAGAAACTCAGTATGGAATTGTTAGAAATGTATAAATAAATGCATATTCCAAGAGTATATTTCCTAGACAAGTTTCAAAATGTCGCGCCTCCTTTTCGTTGTGGAAAGTTCGACCTACGCTGGTGACGGGACACGATGTCTATAAACTCTAAACAGTAATCTAATCTTCAAAATTCAGTTAATCTTTTTTTCTAAACACTAATGTAAAAATAAACACCATAGAAGAGTTATAATCATTATGTTGTTCATATCTCTTTAAATGGGACAAAGAAATATACGTTGTTTTGCCGCTTTTTTATTGATTGTAACATTACTGTATTATTGTCAAATTGCAATTCGTTTAGTGTTGTATTAATAGTCGTGATTATCGACAAAAAGTACATCACAGTATTTCATAGCAAGTCTTGAGAGATCTATTTACTGTAGATCTTGAAATCTTAGAAATAAAAATGGTAGTTCCTATTTTTACATTACTAAAATTAATGACAGTATTTTGTTCGCAAATTGTATCCCAAGACAAGTAAAGAAACAAATTCGTTTGAATATAGAATTTAATATCATTAAATTGTAGTAGTTTTTATTTTTTTCATAGATTATACATGACTAGTCGAGCATACTTATGAAAAGCAAATTTAATCCGTATCCGTTTAATATGCACAATTTCTCGCAATTGGTTCAATTTTCAAACCTGAAATATCACAAGAAAATGCTGAAATTTATTAAAACGAAATTAGTTTTTTCAATACTTTCATCACTATTCATATCAAATACATTCCACAGATGTAACTAGATTAGTATTTCCTAATAAGCTACCTTTCGTATAGAAAAATTCCATTATGGATATCATGAAAAAAAGCGAAGGCAATTTAGTTTTCACAATTGACACAAAGGTCAATGAATTTATTTTTATAATATTTTATTTTCTACAAAATGAGAACTTTTAATAAGTTCCATCTCACTATGTAATATTTCTTTTTTTTTTTTTTTTTACAAAATTGGTTATCTCTCAATTTAATGAAAACATTTAACACGTATTATTGAATGACCACATTTTGAGGGTAACGGTAGAGATGACAGAAACGCATATTAAACTGCATTTACCATTTGTGATGGAAGTTATTGAAATATTGTCGATATTCTTTTTATGCAGAATATTTTCTTTTACTTTAATTTATAAGCAAAAACCCAGACACTAAATGTGGCAATAATCTTTCTGTGGAATAAATGAATGGGTATTCCCTTTACTGAAAATATTGAGCTAGGGGGAAAAAATAACAGTAGTTTTGGATTTACAGAAAAGGGATTTTAATACTGAAATCCAAAGGTTACTCGGAGAAATAACGAAATACAGCAGTGAACTCAATTTTATATTATACAATTGAATTTTTTGAGTGGGGTACAAATTAGCCCTCATTGAAAATGAGAGCAAAATGACTGCCTTTATAAAGAATGCAGTCTTTATCAGAGAAGTATACTGACAAAATAGTATGGATACAAATGTAAAACCTATTTTCAGATGACTATTGTATTTGGATACGCAATATTCTTTAGTATAAACTTATGTGATATTTGTAAAAGACATTTATAATTAAAATGTAAATACTAGGGGCCTATCGAATATTAAAAACGTAAAAGAACAACAACCAGAAAAGGTTGGAATAAAATACAAGAAATAAGATTATATGTCCGTAACAACCGTTAAAAAAGCTTCAACAGAAAAGTTACGAGAATCAAGCCATTACTATTCTTTAATAGCATTTTCAGTCTATATCATGACATGTAATTACATATAATTGTTACCTAAATACACTTTTGTTTTTTCCTTTGACGTTTTCACCCGTCCTTATCTATACCAGCCTGGGACAAGCAACCATGAATAAACCAAGCTGACAAAGTTCAGGAATTAAGACATATGAAATCACAATGTAAAATCTATAATTACCCTCATTATAGAAGCCTTTTACTGTGTACCCTAATAACCAAGGTCTGTTGCATAACATAATCCCAGGGAATAGCTCAGTAACTGAGACCATGTTGACTTCACTTACAATTTGACTCATTACTGTATGTCTATCCATTTCGAGATTGTGCGCAATAGTTTGGCAAATCGGGATAACTGGTAATCTTTGTATTGTAATTTTACTTGTCAGACAAGGAAGTATATTGATTAAAATTCTAATCAGATAGGTAAAATGAAGCTACACATTTCAACGTTTTTGTATTACATGTTACGAATAATCTCTCGAGGGAAGGATTATTACTTATGTCTTAAGAGATTAAAATAATTACGACGATATGGGTGGTAATAGTAGTATTTATATTAATCACTAGGCTATTGTGATGTAATTCCTCAGTCATAGCTATATCAATAACGCTTACTGACACCTCGTACATCTCCAATTTCTATAATAACTTTATTGTGTTTGCATAACTAAGTGTTAATAAAACTGTCTAAGCCTAATACCACCATTGTGTTTGAATTGCTCTTAGTACTCAAGTAATAATACTGTATAATTGTCTAAGCCTAAGGTACCATTTTCATGTTCGAATTGCTTTAACGAAAAGAAATGTTATTAGCTCTGTATAATCACTGTTTTGTCACCATGCCTATCACTAAGACTAAACTTTTACACAACTTGCTGTTAACAAAATTAAGTGGTACACTAATTTGTTGACCAAAACCACTTGTATAATTTGGACCACTGCTCTGCCTGTATCAGCACACAAGCGTCTTGTATATTTCGTTAATTGAATACTATACTTTTGAGATTTCTAATTTATAGCACACACAAGTGTGGATTAAGGTTTAAAATGGTGATTATGTAATATGTAATGTAAAATTTGCTTGATAGTGCTTTATTTGCACGAAGTGATATTTTTGTTAAAAGTGTATATTCTCTTTATGTTATAAAATAACATTTTTGTAACCCATCCGTATTATTTAATCTTTTGACTATTTTTACATAACTGTGTTACCACTTCGAGTCTGGTCATTGTTACTCGTACAATTATTTAAGTCGTAGACCTAAAAGAAGTCAAAAGTTGGAGCATTTAAGATAAATGATTATCCTGATTGATTTTCTAAACTCTTAAAGGAGCAAAAATGTAACATTACATACATAAACATATAGGCAGTGTATACAACAAAAACAGCAACAAATTCAGCCATTTCTAGTCGATAGCAGGAACAACGCCTCAGACATATCGTTAGTACTCTCTGATGTTTAGCCATTTTCATCCCCATGCTGGCTACTGCGGATTGGTGATGGTGGGAGAATCTAGTCTGAACGGCCACAGCAAACCAACATAGTATAGATGGTACATATATATATATATATATACATATATATATATATATATATACATATATATATATATATATATATATATATACTTTTTGGCTTAATGGTATCGTCAATGTCATGCCAGCTTGCTGGACCAGGGTTCGACTCCTGGTCAGTCAGAAGCTATTGTCTTTGAGTGATTCCGCCTGTGGGTTCTGATCCCGAGGTCGGTAAAAGAATCCAGACATTAAGGCATTACAATATATGGCTTATATGAATGAATATGTATATATATATATACACACGCACACATACATACACATATATACATATATATAAATATATATAAATATATATATATATATATATATATACATCATACATCATATACATATACCAAAGGCACTTCCCCCAATTTTGGGGGGTAGCCGACAACAACAAGAAACAAAACAAAAAGGGGACCTCTACTCTCTACGTTCCTCCAGCCTAACCAGGGACTCAGCCGAGTTCAGCTGGTACTGCTAGGGTGCCACAGCCCAACCTCCCACATTTCCACAGATGAAGCTTCATACTGCCGAGTCCCCTACTGCTGCTACCTCCGCGGTCATCTAAGGCACCGGAGGAAGCAGCAGGGCCTACCGGAACTGCGTCACAATCGCTCGCCATTCATTCCTATTTCTAGCACGCTCTCTTGCCTCTCTCACATCTATCCTCCTATCACCCAGAGCTTTCTTCACACCATCCATCCACCCAAACCTTGGCCTTCCTCTTGTACTTCTCCCATCAACTCTTGCATTCATCACCTTCTTTAGCAGACAGCTATTTTCCATTCTCTCAACATGGCCAAACCACCTCAACACATTCATATCCACTCTAGCCGCTAACTCATTTCTTACACCCGTTCTCTCCCTCACCACTTCGTTCCTAACCCTATCTACTCGAGATACACCAGCCATACTCCTCAGACACTTCATCTCAAACACATTCAATTTCTGTCTCTCCATCACTTTCATTCCCCACAACTCCGATCCATACATCACAGTTGGTACAATCACTTTCTCATATAGAACTCTCTTTACATTCATGCCCAATCCTCTATTTTTTACTACTCCCTTAACTGCCCCCAACACTTTGCAACCTTCATTCACTCTCTGACGTACATCTGCTTCCACTCCACCATTTGCTGCAACAACAGACCCCAAGTACTTAAACTGATCCACCTCCTCAAGTAACTCTCCATTCAACATGACATTCAACCTTGCACCACCTTCCCTTCTCGTACATCTCATAACCTTACTCTTACCCACATTAACTCTCAACTTCCTTCTCTCACACACCCTTCCAAATTCTGTCACTAGTCGGTCAAGCTTCTCTTCTGTGTCTGCTACCAGTACAGTATCATCCGCAAACAACAACTGATTTACCTCCCATTCATGATCATTCTCGCCTACCAGTTTTAATCCTCGTCCAAGCACTCTAGCATTCACCTCTCTCACCACTCCATCAACATACAAGTTAAACAACCACGGCGACATCACACATCCCTGTCTCAGCCCCACTCTCACCGGAAACCAATCGCTCACCTCATTTCCTATTCTAACACATGCTTTACTACCTGTGTAGAAACTTTTCACTGCTTGCAACAACCTTCCACCAACTCCATATAACCTCATCACATTCCACATTGCTTCCCTATCAACTCTATCATATGCTTTCTCCAGATCCATAAACGCAACATACACCTCCTTACCTTTTGCTAAATATTTCTCGCATATCTGCCTAACTGTAAAAATCTGATTCATACAACCCCTACCTCTTCTAAAACCACCCTGTACTTCCAAGATTGCATTCTCTGTTTTATCCTTAATCCTATTAATCAGTATTCTACCATACACTTTTCCAACTACACTCAACAAACTAATACCTCTTGAATTACAACACTCATGCACATCTCCCTTACCCTTATATAGCGGTACAATACATGCACAGACCCAATCTACTGGTACCATTGACAACACAAAACACACATTAAACAATCTCACCAACCATTCAAGTACAGTCACACCCCCTTCCTTCAACATCTCAGCTTTCACACCATCCATACCCGATGCTTTTCCTACTCTCGTTTCATCTAGTGCTCTCCTCACTTCCTCTATTGTAATCTCTCTCTCATTCTCATCTCCCATCACTGGCACCTCAACACCTGGAACCGCAATTATATCTGCCTCCCTATCATCCTCAACATTCAGCAACCTTTCAAAATATTCCGCCCACCTTTTCCTTACCTCCTCTCCTTTTAACAACCTTCCATTTCCATCTTTCACTGTCTCTTCAATTCTTGCGCCGGCCTTCCTTACTCTCTTCACTTCTTTCCAAAACTTCTTCTTATTCTCTTCATATGACTGACCCAGTCCCTGACCCCACCTCAGGTCAGCTGCCCTCTTTGCCTCACGTACCTTGCGCTTTACTTCCACCTTTTTCTCTCTATATTTTTCATACTTCTCTATACTATTACTCTGCAGCCATTCTTCAAAAGCCCTCTTTTTCTCTTCCACTTTTACCTTCACTCCTTCATTCCACCATTCACTGCCCTTCCTCATGCTGCCTCCAACAACCTTCTTGCCACATACATCACTTGCAATCCCAACAAAATTTTCTTTTGCTAACTTCCACTCCTCCTCTAAATTACCAGTTTCTCTTACTCTCACCTCGTCATATGCCATTTTCAACCTTTCCTGATATTTACTTTTTACCCCCGGTTTTATTAGCTCTTCAACCCTCACTAGCTCCCTTTTACATCCACCTACTCTATTCCCCCACTCTTTTGCTACAACCAATTTTCCTTCCACCAAAAAATGATCAGACATACCGTTAGCCATACCCCTAAACACGTGCACGTCTTTCAATCTTCCAAACATTCTTTTTGTTATCAACACATAATCCATTAATGCCCTTTCTACTACTCTTCCATTTGCCACTCTTACCCATGTATACTTATTTTTATCTTTCTTTTTAAAAAAGCTAGCACTTATTACCATCTCTTGTTCAACACACATATCTACCAGTCTCTCACCACTCTCATTTTCACCTGGTACGCCACATTTCCCAATGACACCTTCTACCTCTCCAGCACCCACTCTAGCATTTAAGTCACCCATAACAACTACATAATTTCTTCTACCCAGTCCTTCTACACACCTAGTTAATTCACTCCAGAACTCATTCCGCTCTTCTTCACTTTTCTCACTACCTGGCCCATACGCACTGACAAACGCCCAACATTCCCTACCCAACCTAACCCTTACCCACATTAACCTAGATGATATCTCCTTCCATTCCACTACTTTACCTGTCATCCATTCACTCAACAATAAAGCCACACCCTCTCTCGCTCTTCCCCTTTCAATCCCAGACACTCTACCAGACATTTCACCAAACATCACTTCACCCTTTCCTTTCATCTTTGTCTCACACAAGGCCAATACATCCATCCTTCTACTTCTAAACATACTTCCAATCTCACATCTTTTACTCTCTATCGTACTACATCCACGCACATTCAAACACCCCAAAACTAGAGTGCGGGGAGCAGTCACTCTCCCCCCAGCTCCATCTCTTTGTTGCTGTCTCACAGGATACTTTTACAGGAGAGGGGGTTCCCAGCCCCCTCGTCCCGTCCCTTTTAGTCGCCTCTTACGACACGCAGGGATAACGTTGGCGCTATTCTAATTTTTATATGCCCCCGCGGCCACAGGGGGCATATATATATATATATATATATATATATATATATATAAAGTACCTCTTCGAGAAAGTGTAAAAACGTATATAAACCCTTAGAATCCAGACATTAAAATATATGGCTTATATGAATTAATTTATATATATATATATATATATATATATATATATATACATACGCACACAGAAATACACACACACACACACACACACACACACACACACATATATATATATATATATATATATATATATATATATATAAAGTACCTCTTCGAGATAGTGTAAAAACGTATATAAACCCTCACAAGTTTGTATTTAGATGTCATCAAGAGTACTATTACATAGAGGTAGGAAATTGCACTACACACGCAATGTTTTCATAAAAAAACAAAGAGGAAAAAAAAGGTTAGGAATACAGGCTAAGCATTAGCAGTGATCACACCAAACCATATACGTCCCTGGCAATCTGTGCTTTAAACATTTATCTAGAAGAAAGTGGATCCCATTTATGCATTCCTAAGTTGATATCAATATTCTTACAAAATTAGAATCATGCAAATGATGATACAAGCATCAAATTAGGCACACTTGTTCCCAGCTTGATAGCCCTCGAATTCTTTGAGTGACTGTTCGTGGGATTAAGTTGTATGGCCTCTGATTTCAGGTATAGAGATCTAGTCTTGCTTCATCCACCCACACTAGCACCTGAGCTTAATCTGTCGTGCATGAGGACAACAAATCACTCCAGCCTCTGCAAGTCCAGATCACGAATCAATGTTGGATCCTGGCTGAGATTAGTGCATGTGTCATAAAACTTTATCAAATACGTCTGCCAAGCATATTTTTTCCCTTACCCACAGGAGTCACACACAATGTAACATCCAGTGAACTCATGAAAGTATGGGATCCCTCCAACTTTCTCAATCACTATTATTATAGTCATAGTAGACCCAACACTAACTGAAATAGTAGTTACACATCACTAGTGGGACAAAGAGCAATGCCTTCTTCACACAAGAACAGGCGGATATAATTTCTATGGAGACAGTCCTCAAACACTGTTGTCCGTTATTCTTACTATTCATTTCCTGCCAGAACAAGCAGTATGATTTGCAAGAACTCTTCAAGCAATTCATACCTTGAATCTCTCAGTGGCAGTGGCAAGCATAATGTGTATCACAGCTAGTTAAAATTATTGAACTGCAAATGAACATCCAAGACAGAGAAACACAGGCAGATACAATCATCATTGATGGATCAGCAGGTATTAATGCTATCTACATAGCACGTTTTAGTGCTATCTGAAGAAGACATCATCCCTAAAGAGAAATACTAAGGCACCAAGACCAAGTGGATGTCCGTAGTGTTTGATGACTACAAGAAGTCAAGTTTCAAATCCAAGACGAGGTGAAAACGGAGCAAGGGAGCAGAAGTAGTGAAAGGAACAGGTATGACACCAGGCAATTGACAAAATTTCTTTCATAATGCCAGCAACAGGACTGAACTGTTTCATTTCCTTGTGAAGAAGATGTATGAAGCATGGACAACGAGCACAGCCATCATAAAAAAAGGAGAAGATGCAATTGGCAACATAATTAAGTCTGAATATAATGCTCCCTGTTATCATGACGATGCTGACACTAATCTTTGTGGATGCCAGAGATGCAATGATTGATGGGAGAAAGTCTATTACAGTATCACGAAGGCCAATGACACGGACATGGTAGTCATAGAAATATCTGTGTTGCCATCCTTACCAGAAATAGGTCTTGATAAAATTTATATTGCATTTGGTGAGAGGAGCCAAGAATCCTGTTCTTAAAATATTTTATTTTTTCCTTGTTCCCTTTCCTCACTGGGCTATTTTCCATGTTGGAGCACCTGGGCTTATAGCATCCTGTTTTTCCAACTAGGGTTGTAGCTCAGCAAGTAATAATAATAATAATAATAATAATAATCATCATCATCATCATCAATAGATTCCAGTCCATGACGTAGGTTCTGCAAAAGAGCTTGAGAAAGTTAGAAGGATTCAATACTTCCTTGTGGTCACTCGATACAATGTTGTCTGATTTCCGTGAGAAATGGGAGAAATCTGCATAGTAGACTTGGAATGTATTTAATGATATTTCTGATACATTTACTATTTTCAGTCAGCATCCAACATGGATTGGTAATCTTGACCTGCAGAGATTGGAAAGATTCGTTGGCCCCAACCGCGATAGACTAAGCGCAGCTGCTAGTGTGGATGAAGCAAGACTAGATCTCTATACCTGAAAGCAAAGGCCATACAATCCAATTCCACCAGTACAGGCAGCCCCCTGATAACACACAAAGTGTGCGGTCTATCAGGCTGGGATCATATAGGGCCAGGCAACCATCTCCAATTAAGACAATACCAATCTTGGTGAATGGGGGTGGATATAGAAAGGAGAGACATGGTAGACATGATGAACAACATTAATCTTTATTGCAGCAATTTGTCAGGAACTGATAAATTGTTCCTGTCAGAAAGACTGCTAAATGGACAATCTAGTGGCCATCTTGAAAAAAAAATAGTAACATCTTGGAAAATTTGTCACTTTGCTTTATAGACATTAATATCTACTTGGCTATTAATAATAATAATAATAATAATAATAATAATAATAATAATAATAATAATAAGCTTGAAAACAAGGGCACCCAAATCTGGATGATACAAATCGGATAACCCTTATTACTCCTAAGCAAAACAGCAACTTCGGAGTACTAATTTGGCGGCCATCTTGAAAAAAATAGCCACCATCCTGAATTTTCAATTGGCAATTCGGCCAGATTTTATCAGTCTTGCTTAAGAACAAGTGTGTAAAATTTTCAGATTGTATCATCCTTTGCACAATTCTTCTATAAAATTGTTACTGCTCAACTAGACATCGAAATTGTTCATTCGATAGCATAATTGTTTTAAATAACACTAATGAAAGTAAGTACGTTATTATGTGCATATCTTCAAACATTTTCGATGCTATGCTCTTTTCCTTCCTAATTAATTCCAAGCCTGACCTTTATAAAAATTGTCACACGACTAACAAGAAACTTTATATGTGCGTTCTTTAGTATCACACAGATATAATGATCTTTCTTTTGTATTGTTGTTAATAATGTACTATACTAACTCTAAACTTGAATACTAAATGAGGAATATATTTCCAATTATTACTGAATGCTATTAAAAACATAATATTTGTTTTACTTTATTGCTTTTATTAGCAAGAAAACTCTTTTAAACTGTTCATGATGCTTAGTCTAGTAAATTCAAGATATTCAAATTTCTAGAACATATCAGTAACGTCTATTTCGTCGTCACTAAATAAGTGGCATATTGTTCTTAAACCTAGGATGACAAAAACGATTTCTAGATCTTATCGCTGCTACCTAAAAAATTAATGAACTGGCAGAAATATGGGTGGGTTTCTTTTATACAATAAATTCAAACCATTATAATCTATATGTATTAGGCAATAAAAAAAGAAGGCTACAGTCATTTTTTATTTCAAGTATTTTATCAAATTCCACCCCTAACGCCCCAAAAAATTTATATTTACATTTCCAAGCCAATTACAGCACAGCTGAAGCATACAACACTTCGTGAAATAGGTGAACTGAACATTCTGCCTCCAAAAATGAATTTAGATAATTACTTAGAAAAGGATATCGAGCATCTCCCATGGTGATACCAAACTCAGTACAGTATATATCCTAATCAGTTCTATTAGATGTCCTTAGAGAGTGGTGTAACCGACTGTCAGCTGTCTAAGGTATCAGATAAAATTTCGAACAAATCATTAGGAGTTAATTGGAAGAGTAATTTCCCTCTCTCTCTCTCTCTCTCTCTCTCTCTCTCTCTCTCTCTCTCTCTCTCTCTCTCTCTCTCTCTCTCTCTCTCTCTCTCTCTAAGGAATAGACAATTGTATGTGACACACAATCTGAAGATTGCTTGGAAAGTGGACCTTCCTTTGTTTTGGAAAAAAAAAAATTAGTTATTCTCGGCTTTACGTCATGGCTTCCTGACCAATCCAAATGTCACCCACATTTTCTTTTTCTCCTACTGCCAGATCTTTACAGATGGCAGGCTGAGTTCGAACATTTCTTTTTCCCAATAGAGAACCCCTTGGCTAATTGCCGTTGTATTTCATGAAAACTTTACGATCTAATTTGACCTGAATGTTCGGCCGAGAAAGAAAGACCGGCTGTCAATGATTATTACCAGAGGTTTTACTGTAAACAAAATGCTGCAAGTAAATGAAGCTTCGAACGAGAGAGGTCTGTTTAAGAAATTTTCTTTTTTCAGATTACATCAAGTGTGATGATTATCGTGTACTTTTCAACCAAAACCATTTAGAGGCCAAAATAACATTATTTTCTTATACATGAAATTCAAAAAGCAGTCATAAATGTTTAAAATGTAATTAACACTACTACTAAACTAGAATGTTGGTCAGTGGAATTATTCTGTCTCACAGATTATTAGGCATAATGTGAAAAATGTGGGTTTCTTCATTACAGTATTATTGGTTAAATTTCTCGTATTCATGGTTGATTCAAGCTTTATCTAAATTCATGAGTACTTTTCAAGAACTAACTCTTTTAGGCTCAAAGGGGGAGGGTTCCCTTACCAACCACACAGACTCGAAAGCTTTCCAGCCACGTCTTCACAAATATACTCTGTTGAATCCGGTTATCATCTGATAACAAAGATAACAGAAATTTGCTTTCCTTTTCAAGAAACCTTTGGGGATATCTTATCCTGTCTGTTTTTCTTGACTCATATAACCTTCTATATTCTAAGAAGCAAAAGTCCCTTGTCGTTTTGGCGTAGGATATTACCAAACCAATCAATCCTCTCTTTCTTACCCTATTATTCTTATCTTCTCATCCAACTGGCCGATGCAATAAAAAATACACACGCAAGCATGCAAGCGCGCGCGCACACACACACACACATATATATATATATATATATATATATATATATATATATATATATATATATATATATGTATATATATATATGCATATATATATATATGTATATATATGCATATATATATATGTATACATATATACGCGCGCGTGTCTGCGTGTGTGTGTGTGTGTGTGTGTGTGTGTGTGTGAGAGAGAGAGAGAGAGAGAGAGAGAGAGAGAGAGAGAGAGAGAGAGAGAGAGAGAGAGAGAGAGAGAGAGAGAGAGAGAGAAACCTTTAAATGTTACAAAGTCATACTATATGAGTTTACGCGAAAAAACTTTCTCATATTGTAATGTACAGTATGAATTATTATTCCTCTTGAAACGGTTCAACAAAATGCTTAGAGTAATTTGCTTGTTTTTCATTGCATGGGTATCTAAGCTCTTAAAATAATTTCACGTTTGTATCTTCATTTGCTTCATGCATTTTCTTATAAACTTGACATGCTTCGATGCTTTTTTTTATATATATGCAATTCTCTCAACGAAATTTCTGGATGATTAATGAGTAGGTTTAAAGTTATTATATAATTATTAAATGAACTACAACGTAGAATGTTATTGAGATTAGGATACGTGTTTCAAGCTTTGCATATGTATTAAAAAAAAAAAAAAAAACTGAAATCTGCAGATCTCTGAGATGTCCGAGGTAAAGTAAAAAATCATTCAAAAGTTCTTAAGTTGAGGCAGTAGGAGTCGCAACAGATCAATAATTCATAAATTGTAATGACAACATGTATGGCAAAAAATCAAATCCGGCTATTTTCCCTGTTGGAGCATATAACATCCTGCTTTTCCAACTAGGCTTATAGCTTAGCAAGTTATAATAATAATAATAATAATAATAATAATAATAATAATATTAATGATAATAATAATAATAATAATAATAATAATACTAATAATAATAATACTAATAATAATAATAATAATAATAATAATAATAATAATAGGCATGGGCAGAAAAATGGCCTCAATAAAAAAAACTATATATAATAAGAAATATAATTAAAATAATTGTTAAAATATTTATATATATTCGCAGTCCTTTTGATGAGTAAATGATATAGAGAATAATTTAAGAGTTATTTGTCCGTGCAGTGCTATCAGTTTTGAAACCTAAGGAGGTACGGCATACTTCAAATCAAAGGCTCTACTTAATCTTAATTACGTATATGATGAGATTACTGCAAACAAAAACATACCTTTTTGTAAGTAATATATATATATATATATAATATATATATTATATATGATATATATCTATATGTGTATATATGTGTGTGTATGTATGTGTATATATAAATATACACACATATATATGCATATAATATGTATATATATACATATATGCATATATATATTATATGTGTATATATATTTATATATACACATACATACACACATATATATACTACTGTATATATATATATATATATATATATATATATATATATATATATTATATATATATATATGGATAAATATCAACACAACATCGTGTTCAAATAGAAATAAATTTCTACCTCATACTTGGGATCGAACGCTAGCCCCTTCTAATTGAAAGGCCAGGTCGAAACCAACCACGCCACGAGGGGCTAGCGTTCGATCCCAAGTATGAGGTAGAAATTTATTTCTATTTGAACACGATGTTGTGTTGATATTTATCCATATTGACTCATTAAGGGTAATTTGAATGAATTACTACCAATTGTGTCACGTGGTGGGCCGGGGAAATCGGGTAAAACTCGCTGGTAAGAGACTGATGTCTCGCCAGGTAAATCCTCGGACAGTTAGTTAGCGTCAGGTTTCGATTTCCTTTTATGGCCTCTCGTGGCGTGGTTGGTTTCGACCTGGCCTTTCATTAGAAGGGCTAGCGTTCGATCCCAAGTATGAGGTAGAAATTTATTTCTATTTGAACACGATGTTGTGTTGATATTTATCCATATTGACTCATTAGGGGTAATTTGAATGAATTACTACCAATTGTGTCACGTGGTGGGCCGGTGAAATCGGGTAAAACTCGCTGGTAAGAGACTGATGTCTCGCCAGGTAAATCCTCGGACAGCTAGTTAGCGTCAGGTTTCGATTTCCTTTTATGGCCTCTCGTGGCGTGGTTGGTTTCAACCTGGCCTTTCATTAGAAGGGACTAGCGTTCGATCCCAAGTATGAGGTAGAAATTTATTTCTATTTGAACACGATGTTGTGTTGATATTTTATCCATATTGACTCATTAGGGGTAATTTGAATGAATTACTACCATTTGTGTCACGTGGTGGGCCGGGGAAATCGGGTAAAACTCGCTGGTAAGAGACTGATGTCTCGCCAAGTAAATCCTCGGACAGCTAGTTAGCGTCAGGTTTCGATTTCCTTTTATGGCCTCTCGTGGCGTGGTTGGTTTCGACCTGGCCTTTCATTAGAAGGGGCTAGCGTTCGATCCCAAGTATGAGGTAGAAATTTATTTCTATTTGAACACGATGTTGTGTTGATATTTATCCATATTGACTCATTAGGGGTAATTTGAATGAATTACTACCAATTGTGTCACGTGGTGGGCCGGGGAAATCGGGTAAAACTCGCTGGTAAGAGACTGATGTCTCGCCAGGTAAATCCTCGGACAGCTAGTTAGCGTCAGGTTTCGATTTCCTTTTATGGCCTCTCGTGGCGTGGTTGGTTTCGACCTGGCCTTTCATTAGAAGGGGCTAGCGTTCGATCCCAAGTATGAGGTAGAAATTTATTTCTATTTGAACACGATGTTGTGTTGATATTTATCCATATTGACTCATTAGGGATAATTTGAATGAATTACTACCAATTGTGTCACGTGGTGGGCCGGGGAAATCGGGGTAAAACTCGCTGGTAAGAGACTGACGTCTCGCCAGGTAAATCCTCGGACAGCTAGTTAGCGTCAGGTTTTGATTTCCTTTTATGGCCTCTCGTGGCGTGGTTGGTTTCGACCTGGCCTTTCATTAGAAGGGGCTAGCGTTCGATCCCAAGTATGAGGTAGAAATTTATTTCTATTTGAACACGATGTTGTGTTGATATTTATCCATATTGACTCATTATGTGGAGGATTTATTTTGCTTTATTTTTATTTTTGTTTTGCCAAATCCTGTGTGAGAGAGAGAGAGAGAGAGAGAGAGAGAGATGAGAGAGAGAGAGAGAGAGAGAGAGAGAGAGAGAGATATTGTGTTAGCGAGCGAAAGTAGTTAGTGTAACGATCGTTTGTGGTGAGGAAGACTGTTGGTATAAATGAGATTGTTTGTTTACATTTTTAGTAAGGTTACGACAGTGGTGAATGTTTCGGAGCGAATGCTTTTTTATTTGACTGCAGCTTAAGGCAGTTGTGTGAGTGCTGGATAACTATTTATATATTTTCGACCAGCGTGGAAGTGTTTTTTGATTTTCAAAGTAAGTACAGTTTTGTTTATCTTTGCTTGTCGTGATTGTGAATGATAGGAACAATTTATTATTTATCTTTGATTATAGTGCGATAGTTCAGTTAGCTAGAAGTGTTCGTAAGTGTTTTTCTTTTTTATTTTGGCAGGCTGCGATTCCTCCTTTGGTGAGGCTAACTCCTTTGGAGAGACCGAATTTTGAAAGTGGATGTATTGTTGATGACCTGGCCTGTATTAAGATTTTGTTTGTACTGCTCATTTGATTGCTCAACTGTTGACGACCTGGCCTGTGATTGATTTTGGTATTAAGACTGCTCTTTGGATTGACGATTGTTGATGACCGGCCCGTTTACTTCCGATTGATGATGATGATGATGATGATGGTGGTGCTAATAATAACCACGACCCCAATCAGGGAAGTAGTTGTGGCGAATTGCCACCCAATGAACTGCTGAACACAAAGTTGTGTGCCGTAAAGACAGTCCGGCTTGTGTGTGGCGACCGTGTTGGTGTACCATAATATTTATACAGAAAATTCATATATATATTTATTTTTGGTGTTGGTGTGTGGTATAATTTAAGTTTGTTAGGATTTTTTGCGTTTATTTGAATGGTATTTATCTTTAGTGTTAAGTTTTGATTAGTTTAAGGTGTTAAGTTTTGATTGGTTTAAAGTATTTATTTTGAATGTGGATGGTTTATGATTTATTTTAAGTTTTAAGAATTATAGTTTTAAGGTTATGTTTTGTTTTGTTTTGTCCTTTTGTCCAAGAGTCTGGTTGTAGATTACGTAAGGGGAAAGTTTGTTTTGTGGAGACCATTGTCAGTAAGTGTGATTCAGGGTGTGGGGGTTGTCCTTGCAACATCCCGCCACATTATTTTGGCGCCCGAACAGGGACTGCTGAGGCGGGACTGATAGCTGGACTCTTGGACGAAGGACTGATAGGATAAGATATTAGATATAAGGTTGATGAAAAATGGAAGAGCAGAACAAGTTACTGAAGGAGGAATTGCGGCTGAGTAAGGAGCGTGAGGAGAGGTTGCTAATAGAGAATGAGAGGTTGAACTGGGAGAATGCGGCGATGCAGAAGGAGCTTAGGGAGTTAAAGGGGACAGTAGAGAGAGTGGAAGAATGTGTTGAGATGAGGATGCGAGAGAATGAAGAACGAATGGAGAAACGAATGGAAGATATGATGGGGCAAGTCATGGGGATGATGAAAACTATAATGGGTGAAGGTGCAGTCGGAGGAGTGTCCTCAGCTTCGGGTAATGGGTTGGTAGTGAAAGAGAAGGTTAAGGTAGGTGATAATGGGAAAGGAAGTGATAGTGATAGTAGTAATAGTGATGGTGATATTGAAGATAAGGGAATTAGGCATAGTAAGGATGAACAGAAAGGGGAGAGGAAAGATGAAAGGAAAGGTAAAAGTGATGTGAAGAAAGAGAAGAAAAAAGTATCAGGCTGATAGCAAGGACGATCGTGAATGGGTGAAAGTGGTAAGTAAGAAAAAGGGTAAGAAGGGAATGGTTAAGGATAGGAATTTAAGTGTGGAAGTGGATTCATTATATTCGAATGAGGAAGAAGGTAACAAGGGAGTAGACAGTGATGATAGCAGTGAGAATGAACGTGATGTGTGTAAGACTGTGTTTATGAGAGAGGTACCTCGGTGTGAAAGGTTCAATGAGCATAGCAGTAGGGATGTAAATGATTTTTTCAAGGAGTATGAGAGGTATTGTCAGGATAAGTATGGTGATAGTAAAAGAGTTTGGGCTAGGGAGTTAGGAGAATATTTGACTGGGTATTTGTTGACGATGTATGGAGTGATAATGAGTGTAGGGGACGTTGATTATGAAAGTGTGAAAACGAGAATAATTGAGCAGGTAAAACGTATGAAAGGGAGTGTTAAGTATAAGCGTAAAAATGATTTTGATGAGGCAAGGATGAATGCAGGAGAAGCTATATCAATGTACGTATGTAGGTTGGAAACTTTAGCTAGGAAGAAGTATGGGGATGAAGGTATAAATGAGAATAAGGAGTTAATGAGGAAGTTTTTGGCAACAGTACCTGAGAATGTGTGTGAATTTATTAATTTGAAACGCAAAGAGAAAATGAGGTGGACGCAAGAGAGATTGACATGGGATGATATACTAGAGATAGTTGAGGATTATGAGTTAGATAGGTGCATGAAAGAAAGTAAATCTGTGAGTGTAAGAACTGGAATAGAAGAAAGTGTAATAGAATTTGGTAGTTATAAGGACGCAATTTTGAGAGGACCAATGAGGGTAGCTGATAATGTAGTAGATAGGAGTGTTAGGGCGAGTAATGTGGGAATACCTGTAAGGACAAATGAAGGGTTTAGGCAAGGGAATCAGGTTTGGAGGGATAGGAGTGCTAGTGCGCCGCAAGATAGGTCAGGTAGTTGTATCCGTGAAGAGAAGTGTTATAGATGTGGGAAAGTAGGACATAAGAAGAATGAATGTAGATGGGCTCTTGGTGCTTGTTTTGGATGTGGTGAGGTAGGGCATAGAATTAGCGAGTGCACGAAAGAGAAAGGGGTAAAATGTTATCGGTGTGGTATGACAGGGCACATAGCGAGTGGATGTCGGAGTAATCGTACAAATGTGATTTGCGGTAATTGTGGTAAGGATGGGCATTATGCTAGAATGTGCAAGGAGCCACGGGGTAAGTGTACTGAATGTGGTGCAGATGGGCATGTAGCTAGGGTATGTAGGAAGAAGGGAGTAAATCAGCCAGGATGTTCGGGAAACTAGAGTGTGAGAGGGTTCAGCTGGGTGAGTCCTCCTGTGTGTGTGGAAGGAATAGGATCAATGTGTGTGAGAATGGGGTGAATAATTGGTTAGAAATGAGCAAGTATGAGTCTAGTATGCATGAGAAATTAGGGCTGGAAAATAAACAATTA
>NC_090745.1:106830521-106840521 GCF_036898095.1 Palaemon carinicauda | reverse complement strand
TAGGGACATGCACACATACATATATAAACACGCACACACACACACACACACACACACATATATATATATATATATATATATATATATATATATATATATATATACACACATACAATTATATTACACTAAACCTTCACTACTATGCTGCCATGAGCATCTCGTAAAGTAAACATAATTATAACCTTGAAAGAAAATTGGGAATCAGTTGAGAGCGACTTTGGGCTACAATGAGTGCCAAGAAACCCAGCGAGAGAATAAACGAATAGACAAATAATCCAATGTCAAATATTCTCATAAATATAAAGAGAGGGGAGGTGCTTCAGGAGATTTACTCTAGGAATCCAAAGAGAGAGAGAGAGAGAGAGAGAGAGAGAGAGAGAGAGAGAGAGAGAGAGAGAGAGAGAGAGAGAGGGAGAGAGAGAGAGACTGGAGGGAACAAAGGTAACTTTGTTATACAAACATACACATCGTATGCGCCGCTCTTGTTTAACTCGAAAATATTGGTTGATTCCCTTGGCGTTATGGTGGGTCACACGAGTAATTGAATAATGATATTTGAAATTCTATTTACACACTGGTGCGCCTATTTTTATTATTAGCAGATAAGTAATGGTTGTATCTTCAGTAACGAAATAAATGGACTTTTTATCTATTTTTATTTTCCTAATTGAGTTTGGAAACAATAGATTGCCTTTAGAAATGTATCAACTGTCAAATCCTTTGTGTCAAAGGACATGAAGGGGTTTCATATATTAAGCTACATATGTATAAGCCTGGTGGGAATACATACAAAAATATTAAAAAATATATGGAAAAGCACATGTATGAATAGTTGTTTTTACTAACTGTTTGACAAGAGCATACATAAGTTATACCACTGAGAATTCTTCCTAAACTATTTAAAAAAAGTGAAATATTTAAAATAAAATATATCAGAATGTTGTGGCTATGTGAATGAAACAAAGAGTTGTTACACACACACACACAAAAAAAAAAAAAAAAAAAAAAAAAAAAAAAAAACATACTGCTAGCGAAATAGAAATACAGATTACCGAAACTTAATTTTTTATTTGATTATAAAGAATGGAAAGCTCCTGGGTCAGCCAAAGCTATTTGTTGATTGTTGTGGGACATGGGGCTACAGAGGGCACAGGTAGGCATAGAGAGAGAGAGAGAGAGAGAGAGAGAGAGAGAGAGAATGATACAACAATGTGATGAACGGAGTGGTATTTTTGTAGGTTAAACATCAGGGATTAATTTTAAATCAGAGAGAGAGAGAGAGAGAGAGAGAGAGAGAGAGAGAGAGAGAAATGATACAACAATGTGATGAACGGAGTGGTATTTTTGTAGATTAAACATCAGGAGTTAATTTTAAATCAGAGAGAGAGAGAGAGAGAGAGAGAGAGAGAGAGAGAGAGAGAGTCCTCTGGTGAGAAACGATAATGTGATAAACTATAATGTGATAACCCAATTATTCGTTATCAACAGGATAAATACAGGGCTATAACAACCCACTAACCTAGTAGTGGAGCAGAGTAGTGTGGGAAAAGTGTAAATGGTAATATAAGCAACAGATTTTGCATGAGAACTTTGTTATCGGAATAAATTAAAAGATGGCTAAAAATTTTCCAAAATGAAAGAAAATTTCCTATACATTTCAAATATTTTTACTTCATAAGCCTATAAAAGTTGCATACTATTCATAAAATGATTATGAATTCAAATTTTGGAATGGTTACCATAAAGAGATAAAATGAATCCATCTTTCCAAAATGGCACCATATGGCCGCCATACTTTTAAAATGGGGAACAAAATATGAATGTATATATCTCTTGAAGGATGCAAATATGTTTGGTGTATCAATTAGTTTTAGCAAGTGCAGCTGCAGAGAGCTGTGCAGTCAAGTGCAAACTTGTAGCCTTTGCACCTGCCATGGCATTCGTTCTTGCAGCCCCACTTATTCAATTCTTGGTAAGATTTGTCTACTAATGGTAAATCTGTCCAATACAGAAACCAGGCACCATCAATATGTTGTCATTCCTAGTGTCTTTTACTAGGCAAAACTGTATAACATACTAAAGACTGGCCCCCAAATGTACTCTGATTGAAAGATAGCTCTCTTGCAATGCTCTCTAAGAGCAGCCCTTGTAGGGGGAATGTATTCATAAGATCTTTACTTCAAGTCTAGCCTCATTTACAACTTTATGTGAACAACCTCTGCCGTACATTAGCACAACAAACTTAATCTTCTACAGCTGGTGGTGTTGAATTTAGTTTGGGGAAGGTGGGTTTGGCACATTAAAATACAGTCCTCGTTTATCATACATACTTCTTCCCCTTTCCATAAAATGGAACACACTGTGTCACACCTTAATGCATAGAAAAAAGGAAGGGCTAAGGATTTCGGCCTCATGGCGGCGGCAATTTCATGGATTGGTAACCACCACACGTCTTTTCCCCTTCTGAATTTAATTCAATGTTTATACAAATCAGTTTCTTTCCATTCTAAATGCTACTATGTCTGAACTACACATGATTACACTTGAGATATCTTCCTGATATGCAGTATGCAAAAGGACTCCGTTATCTGCCTGTTCATGAGTGCAGCCTTTTAGATACCGCTCACCTTTTCTACAAGCTTCAACATCCGCTTTGGTGACACAAGCATTTCATATTAAGCAGATGATGCAACTTGCAATAGTGTCTGCCAAATATGCAAATAGTTCAGCTTTGTTCTGGTCATTCTGAGGAAGTTGGTCCAATTGTCAGGAGTTTTTGCAGTGCTAATCCCTCTGCGGCAAACTCTTGTGGCTCTTTTTTGTCTTTGATGTACTTTCATATCGTCTGTCCTAATAATATATATATACTGTATATATATATATATATATATATATATATATATATATATATATATATATATATGTATGTATATATAATGCTTTTTAACACGTAAGCACTTTAAATGGTGGTTTACAAAGCCAATCAAAACATCAGTCACAGAAACATTCCTCCTCTAAAACCTTGTGCTTGAAAATTCCTCGGCATTAGCTGCTCCTTATACTGATAAAAGAGGGTTCCTTAATACCATGGCAACTCCTCTAGGTTCTCCCATGCACATATTTGTCCTTCTACGACAATAACCAAGTTTCATTCCAGCGCCTCTAACTCTTCATCAAGCCTACACTTTTCCAGTCTTCCTCATCTTCTTCCCCTAACAGTTCTGAATCATGAATCACTGACACTAACAGCAGATTTTTTATTCTCTCCACATTACCAAAGTACTTCAAGACTCGATCAAACCATTGTTTTCTAGTCTTGGGCTTCCACTGTCTTAGACTAAAGTTCTCTGGCATGACGGTACACTCGGCCGTGCTTTTCTATTTTATTTTATTTCTCTTCCTCTTGTTTTTTTTTTGAGTTTTTTTTTTAGTTTGAATATGAAAGATCTAATTTAATGTTGTTACTGTACTTAAAATATTCATTTATTACTTCTCTTGTTGTTTATTTTTTTCCTAGTTTTTTTCCTACCGGGGCCATTTTTCCTTGTTGGAGCCCTTGCTTTTCAAACTAGGAATATAGCTTAGCTTGTAATAATAATAATAATAATAATAATAATAATAATAATAATAATAATAATAATACCAACAACAAAAACAATAATAATAATAATAATAATAATAATAATAATAATAATAATAATAATAATAATAATGATATTCACTAAACCCAACACAGGTACACTTCTTGCTCTTTAAACCTGCTTTACTTCAAGAAAAGGAGTCAATTCGGAATTTCTTTATTCGTCCAAAAATTTATCCATCTGTTGACACCCCATTCCCTTCTGTCATTTTGCATAGACCTTGCTATTTATTAAGTACACAATTCTGGATTTCTATTATTTTCCTACCGAGCTCATCATATTTGCTCCATTCACCAGGCTGTGGATTTTCTGTATCATTTCTGAAAAATGTATTGAATCACCTGCAGATACCAACTACTCTAGAAACCATCAACTACGTTTATTGTCATACCCCACGAGGTTATTACTATATTCTATCATCTTTAAGTTCATAAAAATATACTGTACAGCAGTAAATCTTCATTTGGATAAGTTGTCTAAACCTACCGGTGTGCATTTATCATTTAAATGTAATGTTAATATCTAAAAGTAATAAAGTTTATTTTCGGATTCTACTGAGACAATATATAAAAGCAGAATGCTCATTATGGCTGAAGAGGTGTTGTTACTTTCTTTTTGTATATTCGATTTTTTTTTTTTTTGGGGGGGGGGGTATGAAACATCATTAAACACATTCATTCTGGCATAGTAGACGTTAATATTATGCTATGAACTTCACTCAAAACTTTCTTTTTGTATGTTCGAATTAATTTATTTTATTTTTTTATATGGAATATCATTAAACACATTCATTCAGGCATAGTACACGTTAATATTATGCTAAGAACTTCACTCAAAACTTTCTTTATGTATGTTCGAATTTTTTTTTTCTTTTTAAGGTATGGAACATCATTAAACACATTCATTCTGGCAAAGTACACGTTTTTATTATGCAAGGAACTTCATTCAAAACTTTCTTTTTGCATGTTCGATTTTTTTTTTCTTTTTTTTTAAGGTATGGAACATCATTAAACACATTCATTCTGGTAGAGTACATGTTTTTATTATGCTAGGAACTTCGCTCAAAAGTTTTGCAACTATCTCCTTCTATTTACCTTTTCATAATTAAAAAGATATAACGCCAAGCGATTTTTATTCGAGTCATTCTCTTTTTCATTATATTCGTTCAGTTTCCACAATACTCTCTCTCTCTCTCTCTCTCTCTCTCTCTCTCTCTCTCTCTCTCTCTCTCTCTCTCTCTCTCTCTAAAAGCCTGATCCTCTCGATTCCTTTTGTGGTTTACTAAAGACCTTCTCCTGCCTTGTCCAATTAAGAGGAAGCAAACAGTCGTCGGCGAGTTGTTTGTTAGCGTTCATCTCGAATCCCTGAGTCGAAAACGGTGAACAGTGGACTCATCCTCACTTATATATTCTCCACAGATTCTCAATGTTCTCGTCCATGTGATATTTATTCTCCTCGGATTCTCATTGTTCTGTTAGAAGGCTCTCTCATCCATGTGATTTCTGTAGTGTGTGGTAACTAGTTCGACGTTATTGGAAGACTAAAGGAGTTCACAAAACAACTTGAACCGGGAGATTCGATTAGCAGGCTACTCAAACCACCTAGTCAAGAGAGTTTATTAAACTCAGAGAGAAGAGCAAAGTAGTGAGAGAGAGATAAACTTTAAAGTAGATGGGTTCTCTCACCTCTTTTTTTTTTCTTTTTTATTAGGATGCGTTTAGGCTCGGTCGTTGCAATCCCAATATTTTCGAACGATATGATTTGATATGCAATTGGCTCATCCTTTTCTGAGGATTGTAGTACTGCCATCGTGAGAGGGAATCTCTCGTCTCTCTCTCTCTCTCTCTCTCTCTCTCTCTCTCTCTCTCTCAAAGTAAAAAAAGCGAGATTTATCATGATTTATACCGTTTCGATTTTAGCTTTGATAATGTGACTCTTAACATTGTGTTGCTTTGATCTCCCACATACACACACAGACAATAAATACATACATATATATATATATATATATATATATAATATATATATATATACATATATATATATATATATATATACACAAAACAAGTAATGTTAGGGAAATTTTAATGTTTAGAGGATAAATGTAATCATGACTTAAGTTGTTCCTCTCTGGAGGACCCTCCTGCGCCTCTGCTAAGGGCATGGATTTACTGAGTTTGGCTACACAACACGGCACTGGGGCCTGTGAGGCCATTCAGAGCCTAGGTGCAACTAAGGTAAAACCCTAGAGTTGGACTATTAGGTAAGAGTTAGAAGAGAATGGAAAACAAGAGGTTAAGTAGAAGGATACAGAGCAAGTGCAACTACTGTAGGGGCCGAAGTGTGTTTGTGTTTGTGTGTGGGTGTGTATGTGTATATATATATATATATATATATATATCTGTAGTTGCTGGTATTTATATATCTGTATATAAGATTAGAATGTACGATGAATTTTAATCCGAAAAAAAAGATTACTATATTTCATGAAATTCTCTGCAACTAATGACATAGAAACTAAAAAAAAAAAAATGGATAAAATGAAGAGTGAAGAGAATGAGACCTCTACACAAAAGTTACCGATTCCGAGTCAAAATGGTAAAAAAAAAACAATTAATGAAACTGAATTCGCAATTCTCTTTAGACTCAACAAACATCAGTAAATTTCCTATTAAAAAATGTCGTTGTAAATGTGCACTAAATTGTGATTTTGAATGTCATCGTATAGTTGTCTTATTATACTTAAAATTAGGTTACCACAACTTTCTTATTATTTATCTACTGTTGTTAAATTGTTTTCTGTAGATTATCATATTCAGTTATACTGCTAATACTGTCTCATTGTTCATATATAAAAAAGATTTCTAATTATTCCCTGCAAAACTTTGAAGTAAAAAACAAGTGGCTATATTCTATGAAAAGTTCTAATGATATACTATACGAACTAATGAGGAAAGGGCTCTCTCTCTCTCTCTCTCTCTCTCTCTCTCTCTCTCTCTCTCTCTCTGACAAATAATATTCCTCACATAGATATGATATGTTCTTGAACGCAACAGATCTTTGAAATTCTTGAAGTACATCAATAAAAATAAACAATTAATAATTATCTTTATTTTGAAACCATGCAGGATTAAGCTTATTTTTTTTCTACCACGTGCTGATGCATTCATGGCACTAAGTACCTGATAATTTTCTGACTCAGTGTTTATTGAAAAAAAAAAAACATTCATACGTTTTTACGATTTGCTATACCTTTAGAAAGCAGCCTTCAGCAGGAGAAATAACCCAGTCGCTGCCACATTCTACATGTAGCTCCATAGCCTTACATCATCATACACCTTTGCAGATGAATCATCAGTATCAAGTATCATGTCGATCTAAAGAAGCCTATCAATCTGACTAAAATCTTGGGTATTTTACTGTTTTACTTTGAACCTCTTTTTTGAGACTTAATCTTGAGTGTTCGAAGCCAATGACACTTTTAAGTATAACAGTAACCATGCAATTGACCAGATCATTTACAAATTGTCTTAAAAAATTTTAATCACGATCATTCTATAAATGAAAAGAACTTATCATTGAACCAAGTTTCTCATGGCAACAATGTGTTATAATTCAATAGCCATGATTCCCTTCAAACTGTCCTGTCAATTAATCTAATTTCTTATTCTAATATTAACATATTCACCATGATAAAATACTTTTTAAAGTAGGCAAAAAGTCAGCTATACTTAACTACTAAAATTCCCTTGCCAAGGAAAGAACAATAATCAAACATAAATGTAATACGGAAACTCTTATCAAAATACTATACATTAATGGTCTTTGGTATAAAAAAAAAAATCTACAATTTTTTTTTTCTTTTTCGGTAAATATGAACGCATCCTGGATGACAATAGGGAAAGCGCCAGGTGTTGGTCGGGGATTGAAATGGTTAATGATACTGTCGCCTGCATTCTGTACATTCAATTGCACCAGCCAAAGGGTTTGGGATCTCAAAAGGTGAATAGTTAACATCTTGTCTCATCTTCCAAAGAAAAAGAACTCTTTGTCACCTTCTAAAGAAAGAAACTTCTCACTATGTTCCGAACAAAAATACATGGAATATGAAAAGGTGTTATCTAGCCTTGAAAACAATTGTCTTTCTTTATCTATCCTTGGTGAAAGCAACAGAACAATGTAACACTTTGAGAGAACTTGGATGAAGATGAGTAACCAAGATCTAAGTCTTCTTTGAATCATGGTAGTAACTCGAGCAACAATGCACATACGACTACAAAGAACGTTTATTGCTGAATGAATGACATATCAAGACACCTGGAGTCACAGCAATGAAAGATGAATATCCATTTTACTCTAAACACAATGGGCATAAAGTGACGGGCAGGGATCTGAAATGAGCATTAATGACCTAACAAAATCCTGGTGTCAATCATATATGTGAAAACGCAAAAAAAGTAGATAAAACGAAATTAATAATAGCTTCAAAATCCCTAGAGTCCATAACTTAGGAGAGAGGGGGGGGGGGGTCTGCTTTTTCCAACACCTTTCTCAAATGGAATTGTCTCACCATCTTTATGTATTCTAGGATTTACCTATGCCTTGCTTTTGAAATACTTTCATTACTGCTGATGTTTTGACGAATCAAAAGCTTTCTCATATTCTATAAATGCCATACGTAGTAGTTGTCATACCCGGTTGATTTTTCCATTAGCTGGTTAGTTATATAGATATGGTCAGTTGTTGAATGCCCACTTCTAAAACCTTACTGATATTTTGGTTGATTACAGTCCAGCTGTCTTTCAATTCACACTAATAGGATCTTTGAAAGTATTTTGTTGAAACTTATATTCAGGACTTTTGATTCTCTAATTGTGTGAATTAATATAATGATAAAGGTTTTACAAGCTGTAGGTATAGAGCAGTCTTGCAATAATTTCTGTAAAGTTCAGTGAGTTATACTACTATGAAATCTCTTCCATATAATGTGTGTATATCTACATATATGTATGTATGTATATATATACATATATATACACACATATATATATATTCATATATATATATACTATATATATGTATGTATAATATATATATATATATATATATATGTATATCTATATGATTTATGAATATTGTGTGCGTATATATATACATATATGTGTATATATATATATATATATATATATACAATTATCTATATTCATTTCTATACAGTATATTATATATATATATATATATATGTATATATATATATATATATATATATATATTAATTATATATATATACATCAAATAATGTGTGCGTACATATAATTGGATTTTAGTATGATGGACAATCATGGCTCTTATTTAGTCCCGAAAAAGGAGGTGCATACCTCAAATGAAGACATATATTTAATAAAAAAAAAAAAAAAAACCTAAGCAATATAAGATGGAAGAAAAAACTGAGCAGGCAAGAATATTCCCAAGTTTGGCAGTAAGGAGAAATAAGAAGTCTCCAAATGTTTAAATAAAGTATTATAGATTTCAACATGCCTAACTTAGAGAGAAAACCTGACCAATAATAAACCAAATTGTTGTCTATGATAAATAGCGATTGCTCTTGATCCGGTAGTTAATAAAATGAGACATCTGTGCTTATGGAAACGATTAGATATAAGGACAAGAAGGTAGGGATATTTTACAGATTTAGTTACCAATGTTTTATAAGAGACACAGGAAGAGGTAGGGGGGGGGGATGTTAACCCCCAAACCCAACCCCACACTCAACCCTCGTTCTATGAAGTTAGTCTGCGCTTTAATAACTCTCGCTTCGCCCCTCATTAGCTTCAAACCTAAGAAACTCATCAGAGGAAAATATGATATGCAAATATTTAATGAGGACGCAAGTTTCAGAGTTTGATTACATGATCCAACTTCCTTCCAGTAACCAATTTCTAAACTTTAGCAGCTTAATGATATGAAGTGTCCGACGGATGGAGGAGGAGGAGGAGGAGGAGGAGGAGGAGGAGGAGGAGGAGGAGGAGGAGGAGGAGGAGATTGGATAGAAGTAGAAAGCTGAGATGGGGAGATGGGAAGATCATCGGCCAAATATGAGAGAGATGAGGAGGGGGCCGGCTTGGGTAATAAGGCTGGAGGGTCATAGTACAAAAATTTGGCAAGGACCCTAACAAGCAGAAGTCAACAGCAAAGATTTGAAAGAAGGCAGGATTAAAAAGATCCTTTTGAGGGTCATTTATGTGCATGCATAGGCATCTCCTTCGGTGTAGTAAAGTTTTCATTCAGGTTTTAATGCTCAGGATGCAAAAGACTTGTGAATTGCAAAATGGATCTTTTTTCCTGTTCAATTATTCAAA